>NC_033558.1:992500-1147333 GCF_001680005.1 Plasmodium coatneyi
AGAGAGCAAAAAACAAATTTATTTCCAGTGCGCTTGTATGTATACCAACCTGTGGGGTGATCGCTTTGTTCGTCTTCACACGACGCACATGAATTTGACCTCGTCCCTAAGTACCGTCTTTAGGTACACCGACGCAGAGGCCTTAATGAACATCCTCATTAAGCAGCTCTGCACCAACATCCTCCATAATGATAATTACTCCAAAATCATCATCGATAATTTGGCGGCCATTTTGTTCTCCTACCGGATAAATGTAAGTGCAACTCCCGGTGGGCACATGACAAGGTGCAAGTAAATATGCGCTGCAGTCAATGGGGCCATCGTGCCGCTTACCTCATGTCACTTTTCCTCTTCCCCCTCTTCAGTGCGCCTCATCGGCCCACTCGGGCCAGCTAATCCTCCCGGACACGCTAAAGTTACTTCCGCTCTTTACCTCCTCTCTTCTAAAACACAATGTCACGAAGAAGGAAATCTTACATGACCTCAAGGTGTACAGTTTGATAAAGCTCCTCTCCATGCCGATCATATCTTCCCTCTTGTACGTATACCCAGTAACGTATGTAATTCACATAAAGGGTAAAACGAACGAGATAGATTCGATGGATGTGGACGACGATCTGTTTATTCCCAAAACGATACCATCCAGTGCGGAGAAAATTTACTCCAATGGGATTTACCTGCTCGATGCCTGCACCCACTTTTACCTTTACTTTGGGTTTCACTCCGACGCAAATTTCGCCAAGGAGGTGAGTACCAAAATACGTGGCCTTGTGTGGCATTATGCAAACCGCATTGCGTAGCGCCGTTAAGCAGGAGTGTACCTACTTAGGGTTTACTTAACTCCTAGCGCGCGTCGCCACACCTACACCAACCATTTGTGTATTTTGTTTATTTCCCCCTTTTTGAAGATTGTTGGAGACACCCCGACGGAGAAAAACGCCCATGAACTGAACCTGACGGATACCCACAACGCACGTGAGTGTTAAAGTTTGATGAGCGCGACAAAATTGGTGAACCGCTCACGAGAGGAGTGCAAGAAGGATTTCATTTTTACCCGTCTTCCCTTTTTCTCTATTACGTCATCCTATGCTATGTTTGCTTTATTTATTTTATTTCATTTTATTTTTGCCCGGCTTTTGCAGAAAAAGTTCAGCGTATCATTAAGAACCTGACCAGGTTTCATCACTTCGACAAGTATGTCCCCCTGGTGATGGTTGCCCCCAAGTAAGTTCGACTCTAAATGGGATAAGCGGAATGGAGTGACTTCGAGGAACGAAACTGATCCCGTGGTGCGATGATACTTAACATGGAATGGGAAGCCACCATCACCCCCAAAAGGATGCACATATCCGTGCATAAAAATTAAAGCGTAAACGTAATTGCAAACTTTACACCCACTTGTAGGTCCAACCTTGAGGAACACCTCATATCTTTGTGCGTTGAAGACAAAGCCGACAAGGAATACAGCTACGTGAACTTCTTATGTTTTATTCACAAATTGGTTCACAAAAGGATTGATGAGTCGTGATGGTTCGCGAGTAGGCAGTTTATTCAGACATATGCAGCATCTCCAGAGGACGCTTTGATTTTCCGCCCTTCGGACCACCACACCAACCGGCTATTTGATGCGCTCCAAGAGGCACGTGCTAGCGCCGCGTTTGTACTGCTTATGTTTCTCTTACATTCCTCGTATATTCGGATTTGTGCCCATTTGAAACGCCTCCCATACGCGGACGCACGGCCAGTATTTAGATGCTCAAGCTGCGAGCATGTATGCATGAGCAGTCCCCCCCACTATATATTCGTTTTAATTTCGCCCTTTTTAATCCCCACCGGAAAATTTGTTTACTAATTTTCGCCTTTTTAAATATTCCTGTGATTTGTGAAGAAAATTGAACGCATCGCGTATGTGCGTGTGCGCATAAGCGCCCGTTTTACATGCGCATGTGAACATGCATACAAACGTGCACATATATATGCATATACGCACGTATGTATGTATGTCCTTATTAAGCCCATAACATTACCCCTCCCCTATGTATGATAAATTAAAAATTTTGTGAAGTATTGGAAAACTGATCCTGCGTGACGAACGACATATTATTAGAGTGCCCAGAAAAGGGCGATGTCCGTACGAAACGCAGTTTGCAGCGTGGTTGTGTTTAATTTTAAGCAAGTAGGACAACTAAGGTGAACACAACGCTGGGGTGAAAAAGGCGAATACTTGCAGATGGAATGAATGAACGGTTATTTATATTGCTGCCCAACTTTCTTCTTCCGGTTCCACTTTTTTTTCCCTTTTTTTTTTTTTTTTTTTTTTTTTTTTCCAAATTGTTGAGTTGTTCTGGGAAAATACATCGGTTCGTGAAAAAACGGTAAAAACTAACCTACCACCCACAGCAACATCAACTTCTCGAATAAGCAAAACAACCTATTTATTTTAAAACAAACTTTACTACTTTGCTAAAAAAGGAATGGAACTCCTTAAACAGAACAGGCGAAACGGATGAAAAATTGTATTTTTTCATTTTTCCAGCTAGCCAAAAAAAAAGCGCTGAAAAAAAAAAAAAAAAACAGCCATAATGCAGCAAAAATAAAACACAACTGGGAACACTTCAGCGAAGAGGAGAAAGAACTTTCCATACAATTGGCAAATCTTGAGAATAAATATCTGTGCCCTGGGCGGTCCAAATATGAAGTAAGAATTTGCAAAGTAGGAGTGAGAAAATACAGGTTTAACTATGCAGGTCGGTTTTCCCGTCCCTCGAATAAGTGAAAACAGGCCAATTATAGGAAAAAATGCAAAGCAGCTTATACATAAACCACGTAAAAACGCTTGTTGAAAATGTAAGTGACGATTATTTTAACTTTGACGATCTTATTGGAGAGGGGATACAATCAGGCAGTGGTGGAGCCGTGGGCACAGCTGGGGTTGCAAGCGGAACTCATGGTGGAGTGGCAACGGCGCACCAAAAGAAGGTGCACGAGGTTCACTCCAGCCTAAGCTCCAACTGCAGAATAATCAAAATAGAGGACGAAGAAGTTGAAATTGAAAAATGGAATGAAGTGAGGAACACCCCAATAAATGAATTCATAATAAACGCCCTGATTAACAAGTTTCACTTCAAGACATTTCTTCCCTGTCAAAGTTGTGTGTTGAATTATGCCCTGTTGAGCAAGAATGGATCGAATTCGCTTCTCAATGGAGACATATACATTGAAGTGCCAACGGGGTTGGGAAAAACATTATGCTATATTATAACCATACTGGATTATTTTTTATATAAAAAGGAGCAAACTGGGAAACTCTTCTGTCTTATATTAACAGCCACAGAAGAATTGGTAACTCAAATTTTGGGAGTTCTGAACAAGTTTGAAGTTAGCAACCTACGGTGTCAGGGGATAAATACCAACATGTTTCAAATGAACATTTATTTCGATGAGTTGATGGATAGTAGGGACACCTTTAAGGACACGAACATTCTCGTGACAACGACCAGCAAATTTGAAACCCTCTTCTACAGCAATGAGGAGCTTTTCAAGGACTTAAAATTTTTAGTTATTGATGAAGTGGATAAAATTATGTCCTTTAGTAAGTCCAACATTAACAGTTTAGTGAATTCCCTATCAGACATTGTCGAGAAGTACCAAATGGCAACTCATAATTTGTACAAGCCAAAGAATTTTCTTCAGAAAATTTTCGTTTCTGCGACCCTGTGTAAGGTGTCCGACAATCTCATGTCTCTAAATCTATACAGACCCATTTTTTTTTATTACATCGTTAATTATAAGAGAAACGAAGAGTTTTACTTGAGCACCAAGAAGAAGTACAGCAAGGTTTATGTAGTCCTCCGGCTGATCATGGATATACCGAGCAAGGGTAAGTTGAATCGTTGGGAGGGAAAGGTTTTTTTTTTTTTTTTTTTTTTTTTTTTTTTTGGAGTGCCATATGGCGGCCCCGCCCTGTCAGGGCACCCCTCTCCGTTTCCACCCCAACGCCCACGTAAAATTCCACTCCCACTTTACCCCCGCAGACAACCTGAGCATGCTCATCTTCTGCAACAGTGAGGAGTCGGCACACTTGCTTTATCGGTTCCTAACCGTGTACTTCAGCTACACCAACCAAGGCAGCTACGGGATTAAGGAGTACACCCGGAATTTATCCAACAAGAGGAAGAAAAAAATATTAAACGATTTTCTAACGCAGAAATTGCACATCCTGATATGCACAGACTCCATTTCTAGGGGACTCGACACCGTGAATGTAAACTACGTGGTGAACTACGACATGCCGAATCACTACAACGTGTTGACGCATAGGATTGGGAGGCTCTCCAGGTACGTCATCATACTTAGAGGTGGAACGAATGGGCTATGAATGCACCACCACCATTATCGTACTTTTCTCACCACAGGGGATGTCCCCTCAAATGACACCGAACATATGTGTTTGTATGTGTTCACCTGTTTTTGACATTCCATTATGACACCACCCCTTTGTGCAGACATAACAGCAAAAGAGGAACCGTGTACCATTTGATTCGGAAAAAAGAAAAAATGATAATGAACAAGTCAATCAGGCAGAGGCACCTCAAAGGAATCGAGAAAATGAAATTCAAAAAAGAAAAGCTCCAGGATATAAAGAGAGACATAAAGCATTTGAAGCCTCTTATCAAGGATATTATTGCCAAGGAGGAGGCGGAAGTTTTACGCAGACATAAATTTTATCCCTACGATGAGTTGGTGAAGCTGTGCGGGTTGGAGTGACAACATTTGCAGTGACTAACGTGTGGATGTTTTTTTTTTTTTTTTTTTTTGTTCAATTATGCGTCCTCTCCAATGGCAAACATAACGAGGTCGCCGCGATTGCGATGTCACGAATTGGGATGAAGTAGGCGTATGTAGAAATGTCTACCCACTTTAAGTACAAATGTAGGAAAACATTTTTTTTTTGTGTTTTACCCATTTTTTGCCCGTAATCGGCATGCGCGTGGACGGAGGAATAATATTTTTTCTGAGTCGCGCATGTTGGGGGGGTGTCCCTTATCACGCAGGAAAGGTCATCCCTTTGGGGGCCTTATTTGTCTGTTCCCCCGTGGTGCCCACCTGGGGGGATAGAAAGGGCGCGGAAAGAAGTCACCAATTTGTTTGCCCAAATTAGCGGGAAATTGCTCACCGTACGTTAAAAAAAAAAGGGGGGACCATTTGCTCGATCTGACCACTCTCTTTACGACGAGTTGATTAATCAGCAAAATGAAGGTAGATTAATTTTTTTTTTCTTTATTCGAAAAGGGGGAAACGCTTAATTTTTCGATAAAAAAAAAAAAAAAAAAAAAAAAAAAACGGAGTGCACATGGCGATGTGTACTTTTTTCTGCCTGTCAACCGTTGCAGAAGTAGAAAGTGTGCAAGAGAAAAATTCTACTTCTATACAACCAGTTGGAACAACAAATACATTATCTGTTTTTTTGCCCTTTTTATGTCTTTGTTGCACCTCTCCGTCTATACTTTTGTCTTTCATGGCACCATTTTTTTTATACACCCTTCTGCAACACGCTTCTCCGTTTCCGTCTCGCCAGCCCTTTAAATTGGGGAAAACATAAACGTTAAAAAAAAAAAAAAAAATCGGAACGGCTAAAGGTGCTTTAAATTAAGTTTAAAAAATTATAAAAATTAAAATTGGAAGTGTTGACATCAATTTGTGTAAATTTTTTTTTTTTTTACATCTTTTAAAAAACTCCGTTGTCAATATTTTTCCCTTTTCCTTTCTCTGCCGAAGCAGAATTGATGTGTGCATTTTTGTCTAAGTGAAAGAAGGTGGATTTTTCGGCAGCTTGCTCTGGGGGGAGAATCCTTCGCGCTGTAGAGTTGCTCACGCGTTGGTACGCACTGTCGTTTCAGTGTTGTCGTTAGACACTGGTCCGTACGCTTTTGTACTGTGGCCGCTTCTGCCCAGTGGAACATCACAATTGCCGCGTAAAAGCGCCATAACGTGCACTTTGTGCTACCCATTTGGCTATCCCCCCTTGGTGAACACCCTTTTTTACCCCAAGAAAAATGAAAAAGTTCCTCCTGGTTGGGCTGCTTTACCTGCTAAAGGAGCAGCTTCCCGTACACGCAGAAGAACACATCTGCGATTTCACGAAGGAGAAGTACCTCCTGGGGAAGAATGAAAAAGAATACTGTGTAGTGGAGGCCAAACCTTTCGACAGCGTAACATTTATATGTCCCAAAAAAATCGGAGCACAGTGCTTCCAAAATGTGAACACGTTAGACGATATAAGTAACGAAAAAATGGAAGCATCGAAGCTAGCCATAGATGAGCTGCTATACGGATCGACCCTGTATGGAGACACCCTCCTAATATCTCCTACGGTGAAGCAAAACACAACCTTCTACTGTTTTTGTAACTTACAAATGGAAGACGTGAAAAAGTTCCTAAAGAAGAGAAAATTGTCCAAGGAAAAGGAAAAGGAAAATGCGAAAAAGAAATCCGCTGTCAATGTGGACAATTTGGAAAATGCGGACGAAGACATGGAGGTGGTAGTGCCACAGAAGCAAGAAGATGAGAACCTAATGCGAGCATTATATAGGGTAAGAAAAATTGTGAATATAATAGAGCGTGAAAAGAACAAAGAGGAGGAAGGAGAGAAGCCAGAAAAAAAGCAAGCAGAGGAAGAGGAGGAAGAAGAACTCGTAGATGAGGAGGAGCAGGAAGAAGAGGATGAGAGTAAAATTGAAAAAATTATTACAAAGTATGGAGTAATGAAAGTTATTGTTTCTACGAATCATACAATTACTAAAGGGTGCGATTTCGGAAATAATGTAGTGAACTATTTTTCTAAACCCTACCCTGTTGAAAGGCATGGAGGCAGTAAGGTGTGCAGAATTGAGGCGAAGCCAGGGGAGTTTGTTGGATTCAAGTGCATATACGATAATAGGGGCACCGTCCAACCACATAACTGCTTTGATAAGGTTTTTTACGAGGGCAATGAAACCGATTTACAGACCCTCATGCCTGGTTATATATCATATGGAAACAAACGGAAGGGCAAGTACGCCTTTTATTTGAAGTTGCCCCACTTTGTGCAACACAGTTATACCATTCAGTGCAAGTGCAGGTCTACCGTGTCGGAGTATGATAACTACGTGTTCGAGCTGGCCGTGGAGGGAGGAGAAAGCGAAATTGTTGCCAAGTCCTTCCAGGAGTAGGCGATACCAGGGGTTGGTCAACGCGGCAGCATGTGGAAAACCACCTCAACGTTTGAGTGGGTTGTCTTTGTAATACCTACGTGGATGTCCTCGCGATTGATCATCCACCACTTCCATGCAAATGAATACTTCTTTTTTTTTTTTTTAATTCTGAAAAGTGTTAATTTTTCAAAATTAATTGTCCCCACGGAATATTTTCCGTACTGCGATGCGGGTGAAGAGGAGGTTCTCCCCTCTCCCCCCCAAAAAACAACAACACAATTTAAAAATTTCCCCTTTAAGGTGCAAATAAAAGGTTGGGATTGGTTGCGCGGTTACAAGTTGTGTCAACTTGGCAAGCACTCGGTAGACTCCCTCGTGTGTAGGGGGGGCTTTCTCCACGTCCACTTTAAATTTGTGAGCGATTTGGAGAAAGCTTCCTCTTACATGATACCGACATATGGGCAGCGCTGTGCCAATTTCTGTCTAATTGTGCAATCCTCCGCTTTTCACGTTTCGAAAAAATTACGATATCGCATGTAGATCCCTCCCCCCTCACTATTTTAGTATACGTGAGCCATTTCCTGGCGCGTAGTTAATTCTACAATTTTTTAAGGCAAAATTGGTGAAGCGCTAACTGAAAATTTTGAGTGGCTTGTTTGTAAGCGCTCAATTTCGGGGACGTTACAATTTTTTTAAAGAAGGATAGATCATTTTGTGCTTGCAAAATTTTGAAGCACCCAATATATATATATTTTTTTTTTTGCATGCGTTGTGCGTGTGGAGCGGTAGATTGTCTAATTTGATCATCTGGGAAGAACTAAAAATTTGGAGGCCTGGCGACGCGTCTGGCCAGATTTGTTCTTCCCGTTTGAGCCGTTCTTAGCGACGTTTCGAGCTATTTCGCTTCGCGTTTCTTGTGTGTCTGGCGATTTTTTCTATTTTGGGGTAGCCTGTTAAAAGGGATCCCAAAAAAAAATGAAATATATTTTTAACTTATTTTAATTTATTTTATTTTGTTCCACTTTATTTCACTTTATCCTTCCTCTATTTTGTGTACATCTTACTTTTTACACTTTAACGAATTTTTTTTTTTTTTTTTTTCTGCATCTACTGGAGTTCCAGCTAATACTGCAAAAAAAAGCGTAAAATGTCTGCAGCCACCAAGTGGTAATTTTTTTTTTTTTTGCTTCCATTTTGGGTTTGAATTTTTTATGGGAATTTACCGAATAGGCGCTAATGTGTAAGACGCAGATTAGGACTAGTCTTTCGTGTGAAATTTTTTTTTTCCACTCCTTTGGTGTTCACCTTAAAAGGAGACACACACGGATGAACAGAGTGAAGAGTCAGAAGGGGCCACGTCGAGCAACCATAAGAAGCAACACACGGTGAGAGCAAAAATGAGGATCTTTCAGGTGGTGCTGCTGTTGGTGGTGCCCTTCACGGTCAGCCACTTGTACAACTACGGAACGTTGAACTGCAGGAAGTGGAATGTTAGAAACTATTCTGAACAGGTAAAGTGGAGAATGCTTAACGGGGAAGACGGTGAGAATATTCTACCAAGTGGTAATTCACCAGATGGAAGAAATGATGAGCATAGTGTGAATGAACAAATCTCACGTCCAGTCCTAAGTAAACGGGTTGAGTTTATTGATAAGGAAACGGGGGAAAGTATACTTGTAGATTTGGAGCAGTTAGGTAGGAACAATTCTCATCATATCACGGATGGGGAATCCTCTTTGCGTGGCAGAAATATCACGGATGTGCCTGCTGAGGAAGAGACAGGAAAAATGTTGCAGGAAAATGGTAGGGGAGTAGAGGGAACTGCTTCAAGTTCGATGGAGAAAAAAACAGTTGATCCTGGAAGCGATGTGAGGGATCTTATACAACATAGAGAAGAAGAAAAGGAGGACGAATCGAAAAGAAGCATACAAGGTAATGCGGAGGAGGAACTAAAGAGCACACTAATTGACACAAAGGTAACCATGAAGGATAAAGGGTCGAACCTGCTTAGAAGTTTATTTAGCCAAATTAATTATGTGCAAAGTATTGGGGAACTGCTGAAAGTGACTGATGAAGGGGGGAGACAGTCCTTAGGAAGAAGCATCCTTTCAAAAGCAGAAAGGGAAAGGGAAAATGCTCCACCTGGTGACATTTGGGGGGGAAATAACCCAAAGGGTGAGACAAAGATGGACCTTCCCAACGGAACTAAGAACGATGAAATGATAAAAGGATATGCAAATGTACTGTTAAACGAAAGGAAGAACGTCTTGAAGACAAATGTTCGTAACTTTCTAAGCAGAGTTTTTAATCTAATCGTTCGCGAAAAGCTAATGACGCGCATGTGCCACGGGGGGGAGCAGCAGAATGGGGCGGACAAGTCGAAGGGTGTGGAGTGTGCTAAAAGGAAAACTGGAGACTGCAACGGGGGGAAGGCACCCACGCCGGGTGCATCCACTGATCCAAGCAGCAATCCAACTGTTGATCCAAGGGGCGATCCAGAGAACTGTGGCCTGCCCAAACTGAGTGCAACGAAGTTTTACCAATCGCAAGACCTTTACAACTACTACAATTCCCTCGAGGAAATGCTGAAAAGCAGAAGCATTCGCTGGAAAACAGATCGAGTATCAAGGTACTTCACCTTCTACCCGAGCAAAAAAATAAAAGACAACGTGGAAGATGTGATGGAGAATAAGATATTCATAGAATCCGTTAGAAGCATCTTATTCGACTCACATGAGAAGAAGGAACAAACTGTTTACACAAGTTTTGCCGTAGTTGTTGAGACGCTATTTTCCTTAATAAAGGAAGAGAAGGTAATTGCTGACATGCATTCTTATGTGAATTTATTTTTCCAAGATTTAGGCATTCTAAACGTGAAGGTGTTGAATTTTCTCAGAAACTCTTCAACCGAAAATTCTAATTTTTTGGGGCCCCTGGACGACCTATCCTTAGCAAACTTTGAATATATTTTGGCGAAGATATATTCTCGCTCCGTTTTGGCTAACATTTTAAGCACAAAAATGAACCATGCGGATTCTAAAAAATTGTCAAAGTTTCTCATGAGCAGGAACAACGATTTGAAGTTTACTTTTCTCGAGAAGGTGGAAATTGTGAACTCTGCGATTCCTAGTGAAGACGCTTCAGCCGTGGTGTTGAGAAATGAGGGGGATCAAGTGAATGTCCCCATCCCGGTGGCGGATGACACGTTGTGTAAATTTATTCCCATTAGGAAGAAGTAAGTCATTCCGCGCTAATTGACGGATGTCCAATCGTGCATGTGCAATGGTGCATATTCAGTGGTGCATGCCTCCTCCCATCTTTCATTTCTAACCATTCACTTCTCACCCCCTTAGACTACTGTACGAAAAACTGAGCCTCACGAGGAAAGTCGCCGAAGAAGTAATCCTGGATTACCTGTTCCGATTACTGATAAGGAAGGTGCATGAATATGTCTTGGAGTGACTTTCCAACTGGACAGAAGGAAGAAAGTGGAAGACCCCCAAATATATCAGCTGCTCACTGTCCGAATGGTACATATATCATACATGTGTGAGTGAATATATTGATCGCCCGAACGTTTTAGCCGTAATTTGGTTGCCCCCTTTTTGTTGCCCCAACTGTTTCCTCTTTTTTTCAAGTTTTTTTTTTTTTTTTTGTAAGAGAGGGGGGAAAGTTTGCGTGGTGCAAAAAGGAAGAGCGTACGGATGTCGGTGGGTTCTCCAGAGCCGGCCTGCGCTCCCATTTTTCGTGTCTATTTCGTTTGACTAGTTCTACCGCCCGTTATTACTTTGGAAAATTGCCAATTGTGCGATATCCGCCAAGTGTGTGTATTTTCTACTTGTGAATTTTTTCCTGTCTGCAACTCCCATTTTTCACAGATATGAAACTTTTTCCATTCCTATAAAAAGGCAGAGTGTGTATATCCACGTCTGCAGGTGAAACGCTGGATGGGTGCAACATTTGTGCATTTCAGTGCACTATTCGGGAAGGCAAAAGGGGGTGTTATACTTGGGGGGTTCGGCAATCAGTGCAAATTCGGGTTGACGAACGGGTGCAGTAGATGAAGGGGAAAAACTGAAATATGATGTCTTCATACTTTTCTAGATTTAGACGCGTTTGGAATGTTTTTCTTTTTTTTTTTTTTTTTTTTTGATTTGATTTGATTTTTTTTCTTTCCCCCTGTGTGTGGTTATCAGGCCAGCAGGGGGAGGACCCAGAAGGGCAATTCGCATATAGTCTATTATTTGCTTACGTGATTTTTGTAACTGTAATGTTATTTTCCGTTTGGTTTTTCTGTTCACTCAAAGGCGGTTGCAACTGTTCGCTGGTATACCACCGCGTGGACATAAACTTCGTTCTGTGACCACCTCCTGGACATGGTTTTAATTTATCTGCTCCTCTTGTCTTTCGTGAGTTATGCCAAATGTGACATCCCCGTTCACTGTTTGAGTAGACATGTGGAGGGGAAGTGGGAGATTACCTTGGGCCTCCTCAAGGGGGAAAGCGACGGCCCTTCGATTTCGGGACAGGACTACGAATACGACTACGAGTGTGGCTACCGCCGTCCGGACGATTCCGTTTACCATGGTGTAATATACATGCACATCTGTACGCGTGTGCTACGTTGAAGCAGTGATCGTCTAGTTATGCCCTTTCAATTTTAATGCAGCAACATATATTCTCCCTTTTTTTTTTTTTTTTTTTTGCGTATCTTCCCCCCTCGCAGAGGAACTGGACCCTGATCACCTGAAGGGACGTTTCGAGGAGAAAAAAAAACAAATTATCCTATTTAACACAGACAGGAGCATAAACATAATCGAAAATGGGGATATAAATCCTGAGTACAGTGGGTTCTGGAGGATCGTGTACGATGAGGGGTTATACATGGAGCTGTATAAGCAGAATGACGAGAAGGAGATTTATTTTTCCTTTTTCAAGTTTCAAAGAAGGAAGGACACGTCTTATAGTTACTGCAACAGGTTGATCATGGGGGTAGTGAATGTATATCAGCTTAATGGCAGTGAAGGAGGTTCTTCTTCGGGGGTTCCCAGGATAGACCATTTGTCAGATCAGAATGTAGAAGGAGAGAAGGGGCCCCCAATGGAGGATGTTTTTCTCGTCAAAATGGAGCATAAAGGAAAGAATGCGTTAAACCTCAAAAGGATTAATCTTTCCAAAGGGGGCTTCCATTTTATGGGATCAAAAGAAAGTGCACCGAAAAACGCAAACCATTCTATAGACTATTACAATGATAATTATACGCAGTTTGATTTCTTCACCATGAAGAGGTTTTGCTGGTATGGGAAGAAGGTGGGTACGCCTGATGAGCCTACGAACAAGATCCCCGTGGAGATCATTTCTCCTCTTGTGTTGGACCCAGACACCCACAACAAGAATTACGCCAATTTGAAGTTGAAGTGGGGAGGTGTCAATGGGGAGAAGACGAAGCAAGCGCATCACGAAGAGATAAATACCGACCAAACGATCACCCAATGGAGGGCCCTCCAAAAGCACACAAACAAATCACACAAAGGGGTAAAGCAGAACAGCATATTCAATACCTATCGTGAGAAGGAAGTCACCTTGGCACATTTTGACTGGACAAATGAAGCTGATGTGAGGAGGAGACTTAATGGGAACTGGGTTAAAGTTATCGACGAAGCGATAGACCAGAAGGAATGTGGGTCTTGTTACGCAAACTCAGCTGCGTTAATTATTAACAGTAGAGTGAGAATTAAATACAACTATATAAAAAACATCGACCTTCTATCCTTTAGCAACAAGCAGCTAGTCCTTTGCGACTTTTTCAACCAAGGATGTAATGGCGGCTACATTTATTTGTCCCTAAAATATGCGTATGAGAATTTTCTTTTTACAAATAAATGTTTTGTGAGGTACTCCTCTTTATATTTGAATAAGGACAAGAAGAATAGCTCGCTGTGTGATCGGTTTGATACGTTTAAGAGTTTTTTGAAGGAGGGTAACGGGGGGAACTGCCCAACTGCGCAGGTAGGGCCACCGCACAGACAAACCAAGCTAGTACGGCAGCACGAGTCTTTCAGGGGGAGTGAGGAAATGGATAAATCCTCTACCCAAGGTGAACATCACAAAGGGGGAATTTTTCACAACGGGGAAAATAAACATACTGAGCGTCAAATGCACTATGTGCGTGATGTGCACGGTGGGGAAAACCTCCCCAGGGACGACGAGCTAAAAGAGGGCTACCTCCCAGTCGATGCCACCGTGAGGGATGCCAGCGAAGTGGACGTACTAAATCTACACGAGTGTGACGCGAAAGTCAAAGTGACAAAGTTTGAGTACCTAGATATAGAGGACGAAGAGGATTTAAAAAAGTACCTATATCATAATGGCCCCGTAGCAGCAGCAATTGAGCCTTCAAAAAATTTTCCTTCTTACAAGGAAGGCATTCTAACAGGGAAGTTTATAAAAATGTCCGATGGGGGGGAGTCCAATGCGTATGTATGGAACAAGGTCGACCATGCTGTAGTTATAGTTGGGTGGGGAGAAGACACAGTTGAAAATTTGAAAAAAAAAAAAAAAAAAATTCACCATTATTCAGGTCATCTGGACGCTTATTCTAGTGGAAAGGGGGGCTACACCTCAGGTAAAGTCGTTAAGTACTGGAAAATTCTGAACAGCTGGGGGACCAGCTGGGGGTACGACGGCTACTTTTACATTTTGCGCGATGAGAATTACTTCAGCATAAAGTCCTACCTGCTCGCGTGCGACGTGAGTTTGTTCATCAAGGGGGGGGATTAGATGGTGACGCAAGGGTGACGCCATGACAACGGGATGGTAATGTGAGGGTATAGTCAGGGCAAGCTCTCACACGCTCCGCGCTTGTGCGGGGGCCCTTTCGCCAAAAGTTACGCGCTTAACTGCGCGAGGAATTAAAGAAATTAAGTCGCACCGCTACATTGTTACACTGTTACACCGTGTGCGCCTTTTTTTTGATACTGCACTTGGAACTTGTTAAAGCACTAGGTAGTTGCCACCTCTTTGTATTCGCTAAAAAGGCTCTCCTTTAGGGGAAGCTCGTCGTTCCCTTTTAGGTGGTGACCCCCCTGGGGGATTCCAAACTGGTGAGTTTCCTCTTCTCGAGGAAGCGCTTTAAGGATAACTTAATTTCTTCGTGGAGCTTCTGAAAGAGGATTTGAAAAATGGGGTTCTTCCCAGTGCCCAATAAATTTTTGTAAACAAAATGGTACTTATCAAAATGGTTGTTCAGGAATAGTTGCAGTTGGAATGTATCATGGTGGTTCAATTCTACTTCTTCTACTTGCTTTTTCAGGGTCCTTCCAACTTGGTTTCTCCTATCTTCCAAGTGTGATCTGCTATGTCTGAGCCTTACAGCTGAGGTTGTTCGTAGTTCCATCGAATGGCTGCTATCACGTGCAACTGTCCCATTTGGGGGAATGGCTGCCCCCCCGGATGTGCCGGTTGGTAATTTTCTGCCCGGCGAAACAGCATTATTATAGAAGGAGTAGTAAGTTACGTGGTTGTTGAAGATATGAGTCAAGTTATAAATATGGACGTCATTATTTATGTTAAAAATGTGCGTGTAATTTTTGAAGGCTTCAAAACAATTTACTTTCCTGTTATGGAATACGATGTCTGCGTTTATATTGGCGTGGACGTAGGATCGGTAGATACACATGTAGAGGAGTTCGCAGATATTTACTCTAAGCGTGCACTTATATTTGTACTCAGTTTTTTTACTTATGGTGAGGTAATTTATTCCCTTCTCATAGTAGCAGAGGAACTGTTTACTGTTAGATTTATCACTGACGAAGATGAGGTCCAGGTAGAAGATGTTAGTAACCAGTGTATCCCATAATTCTTTCAACTTTACTTTATCGATGTTGTAGTATAGGGGGATATGGATCAACGCCAAAGAGGAGAGGATCTTTATTTTATATACATTTGTGTACCTGAGTGTACTTATTAGGTGGTCCAGAATTTGGCTATGCAGCTCGGCAAAGTTGTGAGCCAGGAAGAAGGAGAAATTGTTGTATATCAGTTTGAAGGCGTAGAGGACATTCCATGTGATTTTGTTCTTTATGTGATCCTTCACAATGGATAGGAGGTAGAGAATAATTTTTGCGTCGACGTTGTTGTTCGCTTTGTTTATTGGGGGGTTACTTTTGCCTCTGCTGGAGTGGAAGATGTCCTTTATTTCTAGGACGATGGGGTCTGTGTGGACATTCTCCTCCCTCTGATCGGAGTACCCCTGGAAGAGATGCTCCGGGTTTAGTACTTCCTGGGGGGCATGCCCTGAAATGTTCTGCGTCCGATCTGGCTTCTCCTGGGAAGGTTGTTCCTTCTTGTTCTCCTTCCTTCTACCCCCTTCGCGGGAATCACCCTTTTGGGGGGGATCCTCATTTGAACTGGCCATCTTTGTGGATATTTCCTTCTCCCCGTCTGACCCCTCCAACTTCGCTGCGCTATCGGTGCACGAAAAGAAGTTGTCTTCAAAATTATATTCATACTTTACGTAGACGTTGAGGAACAAGTGATACAGTTTGCACTTTTGCGTTGACTTCATTTCGGAGTTGCTCTTCTGCAAGTGGCAGGTCACTAAGGCATCGGTACTTCTTCTGCTTAGGTTCCTTTTCCCCTTGGACGCATCCTCCCCGTTCGCCACAACACCCGTGTTGGCAGCGCCGTGTGAAGACCCTCTGCTGCATCTACGTCCAACTGTGGACAGTCCCCCCCCGAGGAGCCCCTTCTTCTCGACCAAATTATTCAGGTACATGAAATACTTCAGCAGAAACGTCGAGGGTAGCAAGCTGATCGAATTGAATAAAAAAAAGTTTACATTTTTGCATATAAATCCTACATACCTAATTATGCAACAGATGGCCCGATCCTTCTCTACGTTTTTGTTTTCTCGTATGATTAGGAGGAGGATGTAGATGTACTCGATGTAGGAAATGAGGTATATGTTGTTTGAGAATTGGTCATGTAGTTTTTCTTCGTTGTGGTTAGTGATGCCATTTGGGTGGTTGCCGGGGGTGGGGATACTCCCTGCGTCGGTTGGAAAATCTCTGCATGGCGCACCTCTCCCCGTCGTGCAGGTGCTACTGGCCGTTGTGTTATTGCTGCTGGAGGTGAAGCATGTTACCCCTTTGTGAAAAAAACTATCGGCTACACTGGTATGTATGTGCTCGTTGCAATGGACCAATTCCCCCGTAACGGTGTCCCCCCGCAGGCGGAATAACTTCAACCCATCCACATCTGAGGATAAGCGAATTCCGTTAATGAAGCTTATAAACTTGTTAATGTCCTTGTTCTCCTCACTGTTGTAGTTACTGTAGTAGGAAAAAGTCTTGATGCTGTTTTGAGTAAAATAAAAGGGGACATAGGAACTAGCTATTTCGCATATGCAGTTGTATGTGTAGTACTTTAGGTCTACAAAGGAATCGTTGTAAAATTTGATAATGTGAATGATGATGTAGATATATATGTAGTACAGCTCGAACAATTTCCTTTCGTTTCTTTGCTTTTCTAGTAGGTATGCGTCATTCCTTTGTCTGCCTTGGGAGTCGTTTGATGGGGTTTCGTCCCCTTGGTCTTTTTCGTACACGTGGAGGGAATTGATTAGACATGTGTCTCTTGTTCTACCTGGCTCAGTGACCTGTTCGGTGTTCTTTTTCGGTTGCACAATTTCACCATTGGGTGGGAGTAAAACCTGTTTGTCATTACGCTGTGTGTTCATCTCATTCACCTGGTTGGTCATCTCTCTTTGGCGATTCTCATGCTTCTTCAATGCATCCATCTGGGGACCCCCCCTTCTGTTCTGCCTCTTCAGCAATCCACACAATTTTCTCATTTTGTCTTTATTGACATTTCTCGTATTCGTCGCCATTTTGGTTAGGGAACTATTGGGGAACAGCTCCGTATCTTTTCCGTCTACCTCTTTTTTAGTGCAGGTAAGTTTGGGCGGATTATTTTTGGTCATCTGGTCTTCGTTACTCCCCCCTGGGTTGCTCATTCTGCTTGTTCGTTCTTCCAGCATGGGTTTTCCCAGGGAGCATTTAAATGTTGAGTCAGCTATACTGATGCAGCGTACGGGGTTCTCTTTCCGTTGCTGCTGCTTCGGTTGTGCTTTTCGTTCCTTCTCGGAAATTGCGTTTAACACACCTATATTTGCAGAAGTGGTGGTGTCCCTTGAGTAGGGAGTCACATCCGATGAGTGCTCATATTGAACTGACTCTTTCAGCTTTTCCATTATTGTGCACGCTGAGTGTGTACCCACTTGCCTTAATTCACGTGCCATTCTTCCCATGTTGCTATTGCTGCTTCTACGACTGTTGTTGTGGTTGGGGACCTGCTCCGGGTTGTATATGGTTGAACGGGTGGGGGTGCGCGCTACATTTTCGAACAAATCTTTTTTATCACGCCATCCTTGGTGGGTGTAATTATCGTCATGCGGGGAGGTATTACCATGGTTATTGCTAATCTTTGCCTCTTCTTCGATAAGAACAGGACATACCTTGCAGCTTCCACTCACCCGTTCGGAACCCGTATTCGTCTGGGTTGAATGTATGAAAATGTTTGTAGGTGTGCCGTTTACCTGTGGGGAGGTAACACCCCCTGTGGTTACACTCGTACACATGTTCGTTTTGCACTTTCGCTCAAATGTGTCTACGCTGTGGGCGTTACTTTTGATGTTTTTTTGCAAGGCATTTTGTAAAGATTCATTCTTTGCGGCGTGAGTGATGCCGCTGTGGGCTGGGGTAACTCCCCCAGTAGACACAGACACGCCCGCTGCCGTGGTGAGGATATTATTATAGTACACATTGGTAGAATTTATATGCAGCAAGTTTATCCTCTTTTCATAATTTTGGATAAATTTTTTATTAAAGGTAAAAATGTACTTTATAATATATTTGCTCAGGGCGGTAATTATGTTACACTTAATGCTGTGGACACAGGAGGAGACGAGTTTTGCCAATCGTTGGATGTCATCAACGGTTAGGATTTTAAATCCTGTGTAGCTTAAATGGGAGATGCAGATAATGGTGTTTAGAAAAATATGCTTGAGTTTGCTTCTTCTGTTTGTGATGTCGTTGTGTATTTTATTTATGTTATGGATGTGGATGAGAATGTACTTCCTGAATAGTTCGATCATGTCGCTTTCGACGAGCTGCACGAATTGTTTCTTCTTGCTCATTTGGGTTGCTTCGATCTGGTGCTGGTCGGGCGTACCGTTTGTATTTCCCTCGGGGGGGACCTCTTTTTGCACGTGATCAAGCGTATGTTTGGAAGCGCTTCTAGTGGGTGATCCCTTCGGGGGGCTCAGAAAACAGTTTGAGGTGTTCCCGATTGAGGTATTCCAATCTGGGATTACATGTCTGACTCCCTTTGCACTGGCGATGCGGCTGTGCACACTTCCACAGGGTGATCTCTGCACAGAGTGTCTTAAACCAGTTTTAAATGAACCCACGTCGGAGCGGTTCTTCCTGCACAGTTGATCACACGGGGGTAATTCTTCTGTCCCACCCAACTGGGGACTCAACATGTGTTCCCCCATGCAGTTGTCCCACACGTTCCCCCTCGACGCAGTGTTATTAAATATTCCGTCATTCTTATATTCATCCTTTTGTCTATATGTTGGAAGTTCGTATTCACTGCAGTTAACCTCGTAGTAAGAATTGATAAAGGTGAAAATATCTATGACTATCTTAATGGAAATAATTTTTATGTGTACATTTTCCGATTGTAAGAAATACTCGAGCAAAGTTCTGACGTCATTCCAGCAGTGCATATAACAGAACAGGTAATGCTTTAATGTCTTCTGGAAGACTAGGAAGATATTCTTGAAAATTTGAATATCATACGGTATTAAATTGGGCATTAAATTATTTCTGTTCAGGAAATTATTAAGTTGGTTCGTGTCGTTATTTTCCTGCTGCATGTAGGAAATGATGTAATTATCGTAGAGGTCGTTGTATGAATTGTTTACGTATTTTTTTTCGTAACGGTAGGATCTGAGGTTTGCGTTTGAGCGATCCGTTCTGTTGGGGTGCCCTCTAAGGGAGTATTCCTGATCGCTGTTGTTGTACAAATTTATGTTTTCTTTCTCTTGGCATTGTTCTGTCTCTTCCAATGGGTTAGCGTCCCCTGGGTTGGGTTCCCCCCTTGGTATAACCTCTTTCCACCCCTTATCGCCCACCAGTTGGTTCCCGTTTTCGAGCCAAATATCTATTCCATCTGTGCAGGGCTGGTAAAAAATCTTATAAAGAAATATCAACATGAAGTAGATTAACTGTGCAAAGGAGATGTCATACAGCTGATTATGCGGAGCGTGGTGGCAGTAAATATTGTAACCATTTAACGTTCTATTCATATTCTGCCCGTATATGTTGGTACAGAGGAAGCGAAAAATCTCATCATTGTAATTGCACAGCAGGACCGAAAATATGTTTATAATAACCGTTATCGTGGTTATATATTTGGACCCCCTGGAATAGTCGTTGGAGTAGAGAATGCTGATCAGCAGATCGTAATCTTCGCTCGATAGGAGTTGCTTATTTATTTTGTCTATGTGTTTGTACAGGTAGGATAGATCGTTGTCGTTTCTTTTTTTGCCGACCTTTTTTATTTTTTTTGTAGAATCGATTATGTTTGCAGGTTTGCATGAACATACGCTCCCTTTTGTGGATTCCTCTTCTTCGTCACCATCCTCTTCATCATTTTCGTCATCGTCTTCCCCTTCTTCTTCCTCTTCTTTTTTTTTATTTTTCAGTTGCAGTGCATCTGGTGTCGTATCCATGTCTGTCCTCCCGTCGGGGGGGTTCGCACTCGCTCCATTTTTATCCATATCATTGGAATGCACATGAGAGGGGGATAATTCCTCCGCCTGTTCAAAAGTATTTTCCTCACTTTTGTCATACCCAGTGATGTCTTTGTTGCTATCATTTGGGGGGTTTTCCTCTCCGTCCTCATTATTACTCTCTGTGTTTTTTCTTTCTTCTTTTTCTTTTTTCATATCTGCCTTACTTTTTCGTTTTGGTTTTTTGGCGCTCTCCTCCTGATCGGCTAGACTTAGGTGGGTCATGCGATGGTGGTGGATGGGGAGGCCTTTCCCAGTGCAGGTTGGATCGCCCCCCGATTGGTCCCACCTCTGATTGGGTGACTGCTCCCCCTCCTGCACATCACTCTCTTCGTGCTCCTCCGTGTCCCTAAGGTTATTCAGGTAATTATTAAGCGAGCTAAACACGCGCTCATCCTCGTCTAGGTAGTCATGCGGGTAGAAGTCGTTATCACTCAGTTGCTTCGTGTGGAAAAATTCACTTCTATGTCGGTTCAGGTGCACATTATTGTTTGTCTGACTGCACACCACGTTGGAACTGCAAAACTGAGTTGCTTTCCTTTCCCTCTCTGTGAACTGTTCGATGTATGGAAAGAGTGAATAACCAAAGGGGGTGTTCCCTTCTGTTTTCCGATTCCTTTTGGAGGTACCATCCTTGTGGAGTAACTTCTTAACGCAGAAATGAAAAACATCGCCATGGTTAAAATATATGAGGTATTTTAATAAGTAGAAAAAAAAAAACTTTAAAATATTTTTCAGTAAGTTTTTATACTTTGGTATTAATACCGATTGGGAAACTCTAAGGAAAAAACGGCAGATGTTTAGTCTATCCGTGGGGGTGTAGAAATTACTTTCTCTGTTGACCATGTATGTTCTGGTTATAAGTTTGGTAAACTGTGTGAGTAGCTTTACAATGATCTGTTCAGTGGCGGCTTTTCTTGCACTACAGTAGTTTGCTTTCTCGTTGGACTGTTCCTTCGCGTAGCGCTCATAACTGTATTCTTGCCTGTGGTTGGGAATGCCACAGTTGGAGCTTCTACCAACAGGGTTATCAGGTCTCACTTCTCCGTAGGTCTGCATTTGATTCTCCCCTTCGAGGCTTCCCCGTGATGATCGAGCATTTGTTCCAATTTCTGCTTCTCTCTTCATGATGTGGTTTATATCGTTAAGGAAAGGAACTGGATGATGTTCTTTGCCCATTTGTATATTCTGCTTCGTCTGTTTGTCTGGGAAAGACGGGTTGGTATAACCTGCACTGTTGTAGGAGTTTTTTCCAAAAGGGGTGTTACTGGGAGGAAGGTAGTTGTCTCCCTTTATGGGCGCGCTTTGATTGTGCTTGTTTAGTTGTATTATTTCTTTGGTTGTACTTCCGTTTGGAATTTGCTTCGTGAGGTTATTCGTCCTGTTATGTGGGTATTCTACGGGGGATGTCTCTTCGTGTGATCTCGTTCTGCCGGTGGGATAGCTAACTTGGCTATTAACCTGATCGCTAATGTGGCTTCCAGGCGGAGCGTTGGTGTAACTCCCCTCCTTCAGCAGAAACCAGTACTTGAGTTGTTTACAGTCGAAGAGGTACTTGAGGCACAAAATCGAATTCGTTCGGATCTTCTGATTCTGGTCATTCATCGTGAGGGTCAAAAATATGGGGATCCATTTTTTTCTGTTCTCATTGTAGTAGTAGAGGATTTTGTCCCAATCGTTTATATAGATGTGCGAAAACATTTTTATTAGGACATGTACACAACAGAGGATATTATTTCGTATGCACACGGCTAACTCGTCGTTTTCTTCTTTTTTTTTGGAATAAAATGTGGCCACGGAGTCTACTTTCCCGCTTTGCTGGTCCGAGCAGTAGTGGTTCCCCTTCTGGGAGTCGCTGTTTTTCCTTTTGGGAACTGTTGCACCAGGGATGGATGTCTTTTTCAGAGAGGTGGTTTGTTCACTCGCTTCGTCGGTCGTTTCGGTAGCTGTTTGGTTGAGCTGTTTCAGATTTCCCCTATTTTCCGGACATTCTGTATGGGGCGCATTTGTAGCCTGCCCGCTGCGTGTGGTGTACCCCGTCCCTTCTCCAGCTCCCTCCAGGGGTAGATCTTCCACCTCCACTTCGTCTTCCTCCGTTATGTCCACCTCATCTGGGTAATTCGTGTTGACAAAGAAAAACGGCTTGAGCGACTCGTACAGTGGAAAGGCAATGAGTTCCTCCTTCTTTTTGTTCCTCGAGATGATTCTAATTTTGGCGTATTCCAGGATGGTCTCGTTGAAGGCGTTTATAAAGGGGAGGAGGATTGCCAGGGAGTTATCATCGTAGGTGTGCAAATCGCGGCATTCCCCTTTGTACTCACCAAGCAGGAGGTCACTCTTAAAGTACTGGTATAACTTCTCGAAGAGGGACTTGTACAAATTAAGGAGGAAGAACCACGCCTTGTCCGAAATGGAAATGGGCTTGATTAAAATTAATTTGACGACACAGTAGAGACACGTCTTGATCACGTGTAGAATGTACACCCCCAGGTGGAGTAAAAACAGGAGGTTCTTTGCAACCACACAAATGCTATACAAAATGGAGGAGTTAAATTTATGGACATAATTTGCATTCAGTAGGAGAAGAAACATTTCGTAGAACTTATTTAAATTAAAAAAAAAGTCCTGATAATTTTTCAGTCTTAATTTGGCTAAATAGAGATTCAGTTCGGTCAGTTTTTTTTTTTTTAAAGCGTCGTTGTTCATGAATACATCATTGAATATTTTGTTGCTGTAGTATCGTATGTTTTGTATTATGATTTCCAGTTTGCTCCCTGGGGGGACGTCTCCCACGGTTGTTCTCCTTGTGTCGGTGTGCCGTTCTGGGTAGCCACTGGTATATCCTTCACCATGGTAGTCATCGTAATGGTTGTCGTTTTTCCCGTCACTTGGGTAGGCGCCTCCCCCTGTGATGTTCCCAATTGGGGAGTCCACTGCTAAATCCATTGCACCTCTTCGAAAACCCAGGAGCTCCCTCCAAATGGTCCCATTACATGCCCCCCCGTGGTGGTCAAACTGGAACACTGTCATAGGCTGCATGATTTGCTTAATTGGGTTCAGAAGGTTCACCTGTTTGGAATTATCCATATTGCACATCGGGGCATCAAACGGAAGGGCCTTTTTCCCCATTTTTTCAATTGCGTAGTTTGCAGAATTGTTCGTAAAAATGTCCAGACTATGATTTCCATTGCTGTGGTTGTGGTGGTGAGGAGGACCGTTGGAAGTACATCTGGTGTGGTGTTCTTCACCCTGGTTTAGCTGTACACTATGGCATATACTATGCTGTTTATTCTGTTGTAGCATCAGGGATAGGGGTGCCATTCCCTCTTTACTTTTGTTTGCAGAACTGAGAAAATTGGCTGGGTTGGAGGCGGCATGGTGTGGGATTACCATGGGGACGTAGTTGTTCCCGTTGCTCTCGATGTGGGAGCTATTCCCCCTCTCCTGCGTACTGTCAAGGAAGTACCCCTCAGGGGAGAAGGCCCCAATTCTGTTAACCTCGTCTAGAAGCATCCCCCCTCCTTCCTCCGAATGGCTACAAGGGATATCACCCGTTTGGACTCTTCCACCACTGAGCAGCTTCGTTTTGTCGTTCTGATTGAGGAGCCTACTTGTACTCATTACGTGTTCATTAAGGGTGATGGAGTTTCCTACGTTAAAATTGTTCGTTCTTCTGCACAGGCTGACTAGCCATTTGGACTTGTCCTCCATTGTGCTCACGATTGAGTTATTCTGTTTGTCGTTTCTCAGATCTATGTTGGTGACTAGATGGTCCTCATTACAGTGGGGTTCAAATTCTGTGTTTGCAGTTACAGTACAACTTTTCTGCGTTAAAATATTTCCCATCGTGGTAATATTTGCGTTCGTGTAAGCTTCAAATTTTTTACCATAAGTAGTCTCCCCCCCGTTAATGACATTGTTAGCGCAGTTTCCTATCCCCGCAGTATTTACATTTAAACTTCCTATGCATTTGTCCCCTTTCGATTCGTCTATACGGTTGTGTAGGTCTCTGTACTTGGCACTGCCAAAACGGAGCAATGTATCATGTGGTATATTTGTCCCTTTATCGACCAGTGGGAAATCATCCCTGTGGAGGTCTCTTCCTACCTTTTCCATGTCTATTCCGTTGAGGTGATTCGATTTGTTCACTTGGTTGTTATTGTGCACAAATGGTTGTTCGCTCCAATTAGGGTTCACATACCGCCCCTGGCTGAGTTCGTTTTGAATTGTTCCTGCTGGGGTATTCATCTCAGTTTGGACGTTGATACCTCCTGAGGAGCTTTCCCTGCTAGGGAGGAGCATCTTGTTTATTTTCGTTTTGCTTATGTAGTCGTCTAATAGACTCATAGCATTCTGCAGACTAATTTGTTTCCCTGGGTTGTTCAAATGAGGCATTTTCTCGCAACTTTGGTGGATGACACAATTGGTCGGTTGCTGGTTGGGGATGATCATTTCGTTTGGGTGGGTGATCTCCTTTCTCGTTGGTGGGTTATTTGTGTGGATCACCTGGTGTGTTTGCTCCATTTCGCTGGCGCCCTCAACTCCACCACCGTAGACGGGTATATTTTCCCTTCTAACGAGGGAGCAGTTGGAATATATGCCAAAGATGTTTCCCTCCTGTTCAGGAAACACATTCTTATAGTTACGGTTCGTGTGTCTATCTTCGTTGTTTGGTTGGTTACTCACTCGAGAGTCGCATCTCTGGATGACGGTTTTATCTCTATTTAGATTACACACATTTTGTATATTTAGCAGGTCCCTATTTTTGTGGTGGTCCTGTGGAGGGTCCAAGTGTATGTTGCTTGTGAGTTCATCTGTGGGCATCGTCCCCTCGTTTAGCACCTCTTGTTCTTTTTCATTCATGAAATTTATTTCCGGGTGTGTGGTGTCATAATCGTTTGCGTTGTTCCTTGCGTGGTTGAATAGTCGGCTGGGTGGGCTACCTCCAAGGTTGTTTGTCATTGCTCCGTCTGCATGCGTATTTGTGCAGAAGCTGCGTTCTACACCTTTACGTGGATCGGTGTCTGCACCGCTTCCTATGTTGATTTCCCCCTGGTTATGATTCATCACGTGGTCAATCTTAGGCACACCGTCCACGATAAAGGAGCGAACCGATGGCAGGAAGTCTCCATTAACCACCCCAAAATGCACCTCCTCCTTTGCACCATTTTCCATTTGGTTATTACAATGGTTCAGTTTATGGGTCTTGTGAAAATGTTCAAGTTGTATCGCGCTGTAATTGGTGCTACTTTGGTCGAAGTAATTTTGTACATGTCCCACTTGGGGGTTCTTCATTCTTTGGACGTCTGCGTGGGGGGAGATGAAATCAACTTTATTCTTTCCGTGCATCATGATTAAATTGTTTCCCTGATCTGATGGGGAGTTCACCCCCACGTCATCTCCGACACTACAGTAACAGTGGTCACTTTTTTTATTTAGCTGTTTCGTTCTTATATTCGATTGGAGTGGAGTGGGTGGAAGTAATTCCTGCAGTGGATGTATGACATTATTTTGCGCTGCATGGAGTTGGTTTTCCTTGGGGTAAGTCTGAACATATAGGGGAAAATGTGTCTTCTCCAGGGCATCTCCACTTCTTACAATTTTATTCTCTATGTAATTCATTCCGGTGTGGTTATGCATACCATGTTCCTCGTCCATTATTGGGTAATAATTTTCTACGTTCTGTTGGGCCTCCATCTGTGGTGCAGTTTGTAGCTGGTCATTTTTGTCTTTCCTTTTTATGCTACACATGATCATGTTAAATTGTTCCTGCGTGATGCTTGGCGTAGCATTGGGGGATATACTTAGGACCATATTGGGGACCCCATTTTGGGTAACATTTCTCTTTTCGATTAAAAAATCCTGCAAGCTCTTTTCCATTTTGTATACTCACACAAATATTAGGGTGAAATTAATTGTGGCTATCTGTGCCCGTGTGGAGGGCACTATCAGTACGTGCCTTGTACCGGTGCGTCAACACGGATTTGCTCTAGCGGGAATATGCAAACATGTACTTTCTTATGTGTATGTTTATGCAAGTAAATATGCTCGAATAGATCGGTAGGCTTCTTCCAAATGATGGGCAACGTTGCGCCTTCTTGAAATGCTCTCTGTCTTGTGATGATCACTCCCGGGTTCGCTCATCCCAAGTGGTCATTTTAGGTTTGTAGAAAATCATGCAGACATGTTTTATATAAATTTATCATAAAAGAACGAATGGTGGTGAAGCAGTGGGACGAATCCACGAGGGAAAGACTCACCTTTTAGTTGGATAGTCCCTTTTTCCCAAACAAGCAACGTAAAAAAAGGGTACATGAAATGAAACGGGAAAGCATGAATTATTTGAATAGCTTACCTCACGTCCTGTTGTGTAGATGTATTCGTGCAGGTATAAGCATGCGAAACGGCTCAGAAAAATTACACGACGGACGCATGGCGTAGTATATATTTGTTAGCAACTGCTTGTCTGCAAAGCAGTCGTTTTGATACAACAATGGGAAAAGCAAACATGCACTTTTTTACATATATGTGGTGATGCTCTTCGATAAGTATATATCCACATGGAACAAGTAAACGTAGTAATATGAGAAAAGGGGAAAAAAAAAAAGAATCTTTGCGAGTGCGCAGATGGGGTTACATTTGTGCAGCAATTACAAAGAATGAACTTATACAATCTTAGGTGTGTTCACCCATAGACGCACTCACGAAAGGGGAATTATAAAAGACAAAGTAATGTACACAAATAAATATGAAGTAGAGCGGAGCAAAGGAAGGGGAGGGGATCCACAAAGTGACTTCTCACACCACAGTGAGTTGTTATCGTAAAAGGGGGAAAGGGCACTAACTGGAAGGACGTTTGTCCTAAGTCGATGGTACAGAAGATCTATTCTCACGGAGGGACAACTATACATGTGGAGATATGAACAGACAAATTTTGATATCCACACATTTATACAAATGTGTCTGCCCCTGTAGGATCCCCTTTCTCTTCCTGGCTCCGTTAAATGGAAACAAAGGACAATCTACCCCCACTTGGTACCTATGAGCTGAGCAATTAAAATGGGTAACCACTCAGTGGATCGAGGAAATCACGCGGAAATTTTTTTAAAAAAAAGGTCAACAATGGAATATTTTAAAGCATCACTTTCAGTTGAAATTTTTTTAATAAAAAATGACTCGGTGTTGTGTGGCACGGTGGTAACTCAAGATAATGCACACACGAATGGTGTGCCTTTTTGTATTTTTTTTTTTTTTTTTTTTTCAAATATGTCACGTTCGAAGAGGTGTCCCACAGAGAAGGATCAAGCCTCTTTCGGACAGTTACTGTCTCGCTCACAACTTATGTGCAAAAGGGGAGAGTGGAAATCCCCATCGGTACATACATTCAGTGCATGCACTACACTTATAGGTGCGATAATCGGGGCATATACATATGCAGGAAATCGAAGAAGCGTACATTGGTTCTTAAGAAAATATATTGTAACGGTGAGGTAACACGGGAATACGGATTGGGGATTCCAACGCTGGAAGGCGACGAGGTTATTGCATTCAAAGTGTTAGGTGTTCCTTAACTGCTCAAAGCAGTTCCACTTCGGGGAGGAAGACAGGCAGAGGAAAACGTGCCTCTTCTATAATACATACACAGTCTAAGATAGTACGAAGATGCTAACAGCCAAAAAAGGGAAACCATCTATGGAACAGTATGCTGCTCCTGTGGGGGCATAATGCAGCAGCTTTAGAGCGGCATGTGAGCAGAAGACGAAAAATGGGACGAACCACGGGTTTGAACTATACATCGAGGGGGTAGTTACACATTCATAAGCGGTAAATATATGGGGCATTAAAAAGGTAGACGGACTGTGGATGTAACGGGTTTATTCAGTCCCGAGTTTTTTTCTTTTTTTTAAATTCACCGCGTTAATGGGGAAGCAGCATAAGGGAAGTAGGTTTACACTATGTTCATGGTACATATGTATAACGTATGTACGGGTAAATAATCACTTGGTGTATGGTGGCATCGATTACTCCATGTGGTTCACATATGCATGGAGGAAAGAACTCGGCTGCGGGAAAAAGTCTCCCTCTTTTTATTTCTTCTACATAATGAGAAGGTGGTTATCGGTTAGCGCGGTTAAAAGGGGGTACATACAAGTGGGAGGCAAACAAACTATTAAAAAAACGGACATGCGGAACGGGAACTCCAGCGAATTCCTTCAAAGGAGAAAAAATATATATCTAAATAATCCAGTTATGTAATAAATTAAAATATACTCGTGTGGTGAAAACCGGGATGGACGCACTTAAAAAGGGAGGTAACGGAAAAAAAAAAAAAAAAAACAGGCAACTATTTGTGCGCATAAGTCTACATACAAATACAGGCGCAATTTACTAACAGGGAGTGCACTTGAGCGTATGTTTATGTGTACACAATGCGGGCATTTTCAAATGAGCATATGTAGATATTCATGAATTGTCCTTAGCCTCTGCGGATGGGGGGGAGACACTTCGCAAAGGTCTCGACAGGTTGTGCAATTAATTCAATTAAAACATGGCGCCAAAGGTTGAAAAAAAATAATAATAAAATAACAGTGGTAATGCTAAAGTGAAAATAAAAAGTAATTATAGCAATGACGTAATAGTTAACGAGGGCGCCAAACTAAATTGGGGAATCATTTGGAAAGTGCCAATAGTACGGCTGGCCAAGCGAAATGGAGAGGCAACGACAAGGGTGAGGTGGCCACTTATAAACTTGCCCCTCGGTTGGTTTTGCACTGACGCGTATTCGTTTGCGAGTGGCGCACAGCGGTAGACACATTGACAGATGTTCGTACAAGCGGGATAACGGACACACGCATATAGACGCAGGCATGGACATGATAAACGTACGGATTAGGGCGACAGACAAAGGTATACATATGTAAATATATGTGCATGAATAAGTATTTGCAAAGAACCGGGTGCACCAACTCCCCCATGCGGAAATTTTTTTTTTTTTTTTTCCTCTAAGTGCGGAATGAAAAGTTACCTTGACCCATGCAGATAGTGGAGTCACCTTATTTCACGCGTGCATGCGCGCAAGTGTTTATCGGTGGCACGGGTGTTATGCCCTGCCCCCTATATTTTGGCTTCTCCAAAAAAAAAAAATGTTCGCAGATAGTAAGAAATGTTTTGCTTTACATGAAGCCAATTCAAATGTACCACTCCGTTTGGGGCGGTTTTGGTTATGTGTAGAAGGTCACAGTGGCATGACAATTAAAAGGAAAAATATCATCATCTTTTTTTTTTTTTTTTCCAAACGGGTATATGTAAGCGTTACATGCATATGTAACGTGCACCCCAATTTGTTTGGCGCATATGCGGAACGCTATGTGCGGTGAATATTAACGAGGTCATTAGAACAGGTAGCTGCATTTTCGTGAAGGATGCAAATTGGATAAGCATATCCAATGAAAAAGGCACATTAAAAAAAAAAAATACGTGTAGAAGCAATGAGGAGAATTGCGTCTCGCAAATTTCCTCTCAAAGGCGAGTGTTGTCCGGCATAGCTAGCGAGAAAAGTTAGAAAAAAAAAAAAAATGCATACGTGTAGGAGGTGTGCTGGAAGGTATACATGTAAATGGGCATAGGTGAAGATACACAAGTACGCATGTGCAGAAGGCATACATACTGCATGCATACACAAGAGTAAAACTGTGCCGCGAGCGTGATAAGAAATAAAAAAGTGTGTGATGGGGGAAAAGAAAAAAAAACAAAAAAAGAGGGATGGAACTACTCTTGCTCAGAGCGAGAAGGAACCACTATCCACCCCCAAAGAAGGCAAAAATAATTTTCTATAAATACATACTCGTTCACCGTTCACTTGTTCATCGGTTGAACAACAACATGTAGCAACTCCATCGGGTGGTTCTCATTTTAACGGAACATGTAGGCGTGGTTCGCAATACGAGCAGCGGGCGATTTAAAAAACAGTTGGGTGGTTCTTTTTCCTTTGGAAGGTTAACTTACAGAAAATGAAAAGAAGATGCATCAAAGGGGTAAGTAAACAGGACAATCGGAAAAAAAAATGTTGTAAAGAATTAATTATGTGAAACAAGTACGTGAAATAATTTTAAATGAGAAAAGATTTCTTTTTTAATATCGTTTTATTTTTTTTTCATTTCATATTTTTCTTTGTTTTATTTTATTTTATTTTATTTTGTATTTTTTTTTTTTTTTTTTCTTATATTCTTTCTAATTCCACATTTTTCTATTTGCTGAGGGGATCATACGAGGCGTGCGGGTGTGTAGGCGTACTGGAATAAATGGTGAAAGGAGATGCGTTTCTCGCGTGACCCTGCTCTGTAGAAAACGCGAAAAAGAGAAGCAAAGGGAGTAGAAAAGAAACGAAAAGAGAACGACGCGAAGATAAGCGAACGGAGGGGAGCGTAGCAAAATGAAGCAACACGATTCATGTCGTAAAACAACGCCGAGTGGCACAACAGGAAGCAGCACAACTGCTCGCGGAAATACAGATCGATTTTGCTGAGAGGAAAAATGCCTGCACGTTCAGGCGAAAAAGAAAAAAAAAATAAAATACAAAATAAAATAAACATTTATATTAACCTCGTGTGTACACACCGCGCGTTGATTTCCCCCCTTGTGGTTTTCGATTTCCACTCCCACGTGTACCACACCACGGAGCTAAAACAGAACGGTAGCGCGACGGAGAAACCAAACAGAAGATGTCAAAAGGAATACGGAACAAGCGCGTCAAAATGTGGGCACTTAAGAATGCGACCAAGTGAAAGCAGCACGAGAAACATCTCCGGGCGTATTCTCCTATGTTGGAACACGCCCCCTTTGGACTGTTCGATATTTGTAGAATGCCACAAAGTTATGTGCCTTCTTTCGAGTGCCCAAAAGGATGCGTTTTTTCTGATGTGCAAAAATTTCGATTATGTGTGCAGAGCACCTAGGAGAGAAAAAAAAAAAAAAAAAAACAGTTAACTTAGTTCTGATGTGATCCACGATTGTAAAGGTGAATAATTACATGGATGCGTCACTTTCGTTTTATCTAAGCTTGCCACGTGGAGGATGTGCTATGCGTTCTTTACTGTTCTTCCTTTGTATATTTACGTTTGCAAGAATTGCAGTTAAAGATGATTGGCAAATAACGCCACATCGTGGAAGGCTCATTTAATTTGATTTATGAGCTCCGATTTGTTTCTTCAAAATTGATATGGCCGATCAGGGGAAATAGCATGCATTGTCATGAGTTGTCATGCGTTGCTATGAGCCTCGAACTTCCAAGTCACCTCCCAATTTTGTGACACACGAATGTGTGCTTTCGGATCGCTCTTACAAAATGAGCCTTCCACAGATGGGGAACTGAATCTACGATGGTGAAATACACACAGATCTCTCTATTTTTTTTTTTTTTTTTTTTATTATTTTAATATCAACCATTTTGTGGCGCATGTTCGGAGGTTGTCCCCAATATAATGCTTCACTCCACAGGAACGGAGGAAGCAAATTGGTAGAAGAGAATGCATCACGTCGCACGAAAAAAAAAAAGAGAATTCATGTAAGTGTGTATACATTGTATGCTCAGGTGTGTATGCCACTTTAACGGTCATGTGTGCAAGCGTGTGCCGCGCATCTTCGTAAAGTTCGCTTCATAATCGCAATGATGTGATTAGAACGATGAAAAGGTATAATTGAATCCGCTCCTGTTGGAACAATTTTTGCGTGAGGCATTTTTGAGAATTGTTTGGCCATAAGTGAAATGTACATACGTATGTACTATGTAGGCGCAGATGCATGTTCCTTTTTGCTCAGCTTTTTTCTGCGGTGAGAGGCACAGACTGCGAAAGTGGGCGTAGATAAGTGGTGCCCCTCCTCCGATGGAGCGACCAAACTGGTTGTGAAAAAGAGTGTAAATTCTCATTGGAAAAATCGTTTTGACATTTTACTACTATATCTCTATGAGATAATTCTCTTTTTTTGGGTTAGGCAAATTCCATTTGTGAAATTTTGCACGTGCGCAGTTTGCCATAATTGGGGGGCCCCCTTAAGGGGGTTCTTCCCCCTTGGGTTCTCCTTAGAATGAGTTCTTTTTCCCTTAACTGTGTAGGGGGTTCACCCGTTTGTGCCTTTCACAGGGGGAATTTAAAGTCAAGATCGCTCCAAATTAGCGTATCGATTGGAAATGCGAAGCACGGTGTTTTAAAAATTCCATCTATCGCATGCATGCGTGCATGCAGAAAAGGCCTGCCCTGAGGCTCACTTGGTGACAGCCTTGATGCAACTTTTGACAATATAGGAAATGTCTATCGTGATGGTCCATTCGGCAATTTTCTCCCCCTCAGTTTGGGAAAAAAAAGAAAATATTCTCAAAGTGTACTTATCAATATCTGAATGTGCGTTTATACGTATGCGCAACTACGTTTGGAGTGTGTTCCTTCAAAGTGTTCTGTCTTCCAGGAAGGCTCCCAAAGGGGGGGAAAAAAAATGAGCAGTTTTTCCAAAGGCATGCAGAAAAATTCAGAGGTTGTTTTTCGTCTTCTTGGCATATTTCAAAAAGTTTAAAAGGAAATTTCATTCGCGCGTTTTTTGATGCGTTGTCGTGATTTTTCGTATTTTCTCATGCATATATATATTTTTTCATTTTTTTTTTTTTTTTCACTTTTCTCTTCAAGACTGTCATCCCCCCCGTGGCGCCGTCTGCGTTGTCCGAACATGTACAAGAAGCAAAAATGCAGACGTACTCAACGTACATACGTAAATACGATAATGTGTTTGCCTTCGAAGAGGCATCTGCCGGTTGGAACAAGTCTCCATGAAGGAGAAGGAAACATTCTGGTGAAAGTAGAGATGTACTAAGATGGAAGCTAATTTAGCTAGTTCAGTTTTTTTTTTTTTTTTTTTTTTTTTTTTACACCCCTCCGACTAGCTACAAAAGAACAGAAAAATGGCTAGCTCACTATGTGTAAGAGTCCTCTTTGCCATTTTGGCCTTCCTATTGGAAGTGAAAAGAAACGTTTTATATGCCCAGAACGAGGAGGTGACTTTATGTTTGTCCGAGTTTAACCAAGACAAGGAATGTAACATAGCAGCTGAATTTGGGAAGGAAATAAAAGTGTACTGTCCGATAGACTCAGAACAAAATAATAATGGAGGGGTTGTACGCATGAACGGACGTGAAGTAAATAACGACAACAATTGTTTTAGTAAAATGAAATCGAGTGATGCCTCCAACAGAAATGTAGTAAGAAAATTTGAAGAGTATGTCAAAAATTTAATTATACACACAAATGGTAGGGACCATACGCATTATTTCTACGTACCTCATACGATGAACACTGGATTGTTCCTCTCTTGTAATTGCATTGACAGGTCCAAGCAGAAAGCTTATAAGTTAAACATCCAAATAGCCAAAAACGATAAAATAAATGTTAAGGGTTGTAATTTTTACTATGCTGATGAGAAGGGAGAGGAGAAAGAAAATTCCCTAGAAAAAAGTGTCAATGTAAAGTATAAAAAAGTGTGCAGTGTAGACGTCCATGCAAATGATGTTGTCTCCTTTAGGTGTAGAGTTCACAACAGGTACAGCAACGTCTTTGTTAATCCTCCCCTCTGCTTTTACGATGTTTTAAATGAGAATAATGAAAGTGTGCAAATTTCCGGGGTACTTAATGGAGCTAAGGTTATACCCAGACTAACCACTTACGTCCATGATCCTATGATGCCCAAATTTTTGGCTTACCTGGCCGCTCCCCCTCAAATAAACGAATCCCTAAAGGTGGAATGCAGCTGCTCCATTACAGACAATGTGCTGGACATTTCCTACACAGGAACCATCTCGTTGAATTTTGTAAAAACGGATAAGATGCATCCCGTCAAGGAGGAAGAGGATGACGAAAATAGAAACAGGTGGAAGAACAGCATAGGTGAAAACGAGGCGGAAGACGGCAGGAACATAAACAATTTGGCACCGCGGGGGGGCAGCAAGGACGCCAGGTCCTCTTCTGTGCTGAATTGCCTCTCGACCGTGTTGCTCCTCTGTTTGTTTTTACCATGGGGATGAAGTGGTAATGTGACGAATCGAACTGAGTACACTCCATCGGGAAGGACTTCTTTATGAATTTACATTCTCCCCTCCGTCATTTTCGCGCCATCCCTGGAGCAGCGCGTGGAGAATGTACCATTTCGTCCCTTTTTATCCTCTCCAATTTGTCATTTTATAGCGTCATTTTAAGTGCATTGCCTTTTTTTTTTTGGAGGTTGGTATTCACTTGCATTTTCTCCTTACCCAATTTTCCAACCATTTGAACATCCCAAGGGTGCAGTTGTTGGTGTCTTCGCTGACTGTTCCACGACATTGCAGTGTGCCATGTTGAGAAGCCAAGTTGCTTCTCCAAGCAGTCTGAATTGCACACCTCACACGCATAAATTTGTTTTTCATTCCTCCGTGTGGGCAAAGAGTGAAGGTCTTTCCCATTTGCCATGCTCAACCAGGAGGGTTTCCCCATCTCTCTCATATTTCACTCTGAAATGGGGAAACGACGTGGGGAATGATGTAGCCATCATGCAGATACCTGTACAGTAGGCAAGAAGGGGATTAATTCGTTTAACTCCATGTTGGATGGGCATTCAGCCGAAGGGATAAAATGAAAAGTAAAAAAAAAATATATCATTTAAATTTCCTTCATGAGGGGGGCAACAGCTGCTCTTCCCCTTCGCCGTTCTCATTTCTCATTTCTGCTTTTTTTTTTTGGGGGAGAGGGAATTTTTTTGGCTGCATGCAAGGGGTCAAAAAAGTGAGCAAGAATGTGGACAACAGAATGGACAACAGAATGTCCCCCAATGGAGCGAAAAGAAAACCCCTCTCATCATTAACAGAAACATACCGCAATCGTATAGAGACTTAATTCGAAAAAGAAAAAAAAATCTCTATATGTGCTTCTCCTCCCATGACGCCGGGCGCGTTCTCCCTTTCCCATCTCCAAACGTCAGTCACGTTATGAGATGGGTTTCTCAAATTTTACCAACAACAATGCCTTCAGCAGATGTGCAAAATTCGCTGCATGTGCACACATGGTCATCACTTTCGATCGCATATTTTATTGCATTGTGAAATGAAAACACGAGCAGTGGACATTTTTACTTCGAGACAGGGTTTTTTTTTCGAAGTTCATTTACCTCGTGATTGCAACATTTGGATGACTTGGTTTTTTTGAGTCACCCACAGAATAATTAACGGAAGAACCATGCAGACTGGGGGCAGCCGTTTGTCACGTGGGGCCGCTTTTGTGACAGATTTGGCTCAGCAGTTTTTCAAATAACCGCCCCTTTTTTTTTTACGACAGACTTGTTCTCCTTAGCGGATTTACTGCGGAACAGTTTGTTGCCGAATTTGTTGCCGAATTTGTTGCCGAATTTGTTGCCGAATTTGTTGCTGAATTTGTTGCTTCCCTTTTTTGACTCTTTCTTTTGCCTATTTTTTGGATTTTTCCCCCCCTTTCCCTGGTTAGGCGTGCCGTAGAGCGTTTTTCCACAAACTGCGTCTGGCCGCGTTGCCTCGAACCGGGCAAAGGATGAGGCGGATTCTGGTGGGGTGTCTAGTTGCCTTCTTCATTAAGAAGTGGGTAACGGTGTGCAGGAAGATAAACGATTTGGTCAGCATAGGACACGTGAACGTGTGTGCGATAGACATGAGGATAGCCGATCCGCAGGAGTGCGTCCTGGAGAATGAGTTCGGGAAAGCATTTTTATTTATCTGCAACACAAGCGAATACATTGATGACACATCAGAAGTAATCCCAGCAAGTTGTGCCCATAGGACCTTCATAAATTTAAGTGATCCTACTGAATTTTCCGCAGATAGTGATACGTACGAATTGTTTCAAAATTTAATAGGTACTGAGGACTCCACTTTGAAAGGGCACTTGCTCTTTTTTAGCACGCCCTATTCGAATAAGGATATAGATCTGAGTTGCTTATGTTACGGACAAAGCAAAAAAAAAATTAAACATGTGATGAAATTGGTATTTAAAAAAACGAAAAAAAAAATAAAAGGTTGTGATTTTGGCTATAATATCTTATCAAGAAGAGACTTAACAAATAACATTGACTTGAATAAAAATACTCCTTGCGTTATTCATGCTTACCCAGGAGATGTGATAGGAATAAATTGTTACAAGAAGGAGAGGAACCACCCGTACAATGAAGATTTGGAGCTGGTGCCGAACAATTGCTTCCATAGTGTTCACTACGGAAATGACATAACATTGGCTACCAACAATTTGATTCCAAATTCGAGAGTCATTCCAGATTCTACAGCAGATGTGAAATTGTCTAAAATGCATTCCTACATGTCTTATATGATTCTACCGAAAGATATGACCATGACAGGTAAAATCAGCTGCCAGTGCAAACGCGGGGAATACGTGGGGTCCATGTTCATCTATTTGAAGACGGCAAATAATTTGCTATATGACTCCAATGGGATCGATCAAATTATCGAAAGGGGAAATGTCGAAGAAGATTCGGATGAGGAATGGGGAGGACGTGCAACAAACGCGGGGGCAGAGTCTAACCAGGGGAAAAGCCACAGGGAAGTCAAAACAGATGGGAAGGAAAATAACGAAAGGAAAGAAGATATTCACAACCATTATAATAATATAAACAGCATTTATTACAACTCTGGGGTGATCCACCCTAGTAGGAGACACAACTATCAAGGACAGAGTGAGAATCGCCACCGAAATGAGGGAGAAAAATCCAATGTAAGCGAATCGACCAGCGAAAGTAACACTTACAACTATGGTAGTGATGAAAACATTGGCCGTGAAAAATTTGGAAAGAATTTACCCAACGAAAGCAATTACGATGCTTATTACATGGGCATAGGTGACGCATTCAGTAGGGGCCCGCAACGAAGGAAGAAGAGGACCTTTTGGCAAAACCTCTTTGGGTTGTCTTCTTCTTCTCAGTTTTGCTCCCTTAATTCGTTGATACTTTCCTTTTTGGCGTTTATCTGCGCGGGTTATTCGTCCCTGTAAGGGGTGCCTCGTCCGCACGCACATATATATATGTGTCTACACTCAACGTGCGGTCCTTTAGCCAGTTTGGCCCCACCATTTTGCCGCCCTTTAGCAACTCTTCTGGTACACTTTTTTTTTTACTTTTTTCTGCCTTTTTCTTTTCTTCCTCCATTCCTCGCTTTAATGCGTTTTACAGTTTAACGCGCCGCTGTGTGCGCATATGGTCCTTCATTCGTGCCTTTCCCTCGTGTCTTTCACGCGTGCCGCCTTTCCGGCGTGCAAGTAGCACATGTGCACACAACGTGGGATGTACCACTCGTGGGCATATCTACCCCCCATCTTTGCACCCAACCGTGCTGTCTTTTCATGGGGGCAAAAAAAATTTGTGCAAACAAGAAAAAAAAAAAAAAAAAAAAACCAACGTGATAACTTCCTCCACTGTGCATATTTAATTTTTTAATAAAATACATGCTCCGTCTGGAAAATGCTCATTCGGCTATGTTGTAAGCGAGCTTTTCGGCGTCCTTTTGGAAACTTTTCTTGGGTTTCCCAATTTACCCACTGATTTAAACCTGGAAAAGTTAAGACAACACAAGAAACCTCTTCGGGGAAGGATTTAACATAGTTATTAACGAACTAGCCAAAATGGGAAAATATTTATTTGGAAAGGGAAAAAGTGTTAACAAAATGTATGAACGGGTCAGGTTTTTTTTTTTTTTTTTTTTTTTTTTTTTTTTTTTTTTTAAATGTATGAACTGTTCATAATTTTGCACGAGCTTAGGAGAAGAACGTCTAAGATTGCAATGACACAAAAAAAAAAAAAAAAAAATTTTAATAGAGACTGTAATGGAGTATGTGTTAAAAAAATTGCCAAAAAATATATTCCAATCATTTGACTTGCTAAAAGGTGAGGAACCACTTTCGTATGTTCACTCCTCATGGCGTATGAAAAATGTATTTGCCTCAAGGAGATAAGACATAACAGGAAGAAAACACGCAACAGAGAGGAGTAAAGAATGATCAGGAAAAGGCATCGTATATGCAAAGACGTAACTTAAAATGGTGAGGCATCTGCAAATATCTGAGCTAGTTACACAACTGAGATTAAATCTATACATGTGCATGCTTGCATGCTTTAAAAAAAAAAAAAATTGCGCCTTTGTAAAATTATGTCCATTTTACGAAACATTTAACATGCAAATCGTTCGCTTTGGAAATATAATTGAGGAGAGAAAAATTGAAACTTTTGGATACGCCATTTTGACTGAAATGTGTGTACTTTTATGAAATTTGCACGTTTACCGTTTGGGCAAATCGCATAAGCTGTGCAAAATGCGCAAAATATTTACTCCACTTTATGTGTGAGGAAAGTTGGCTTAGCTTAACTGATATGCCGATTGCCAATTTGAATATCTTTCTCCTGCGCGCCTGTTTCGTTCACCGTTGCGCGGAACGTGCAAAAGGATAAATCTGTGCACGAGCAATGGCATGCGCAATGGGGAAGGAGAACGAATGAACAAGTTTGACCAATTGAAAGAGCCACTCTGAAGGATATGCATTTTTTTGTCTTCCCCAGGAGCAGCTCTTGTCACGTTGACAGGTTCGACTCGTGCTCCCCCATTTGAATGACCAAAGAAATATAGATCCAATTTTTGCCAACAAAAAGGTGTTTGCTATGAGTTAATAAAGTTGCACAACTGACGGTGGGGAAAATGAGCACATGCCTTCCAGTTGTGTCGAATATTCTCGCCTTCATTTTGCTATATTATTTTTTTTCCATTTTTATATTTTTTTCGATTTTTTTTTTCAAAATGAGAAAAGTGTTTTACTCTTTGCTGGTTAGTATATATATATGTCTGTATATGTACTCCCCAGTATATGCGCTATATTTGAAAGAAATAGAATTAGGGAATTATTACATTTGTAATTTGAATGACTACCCGAGGGAGTACTGTGTGGTGGACTACGACCCGAACAAAATAATCAAGTTTTTGTGCCCAATTGTACATAATGAGGGGGAACACATGGAGACATACAATTCGAGTTACTGCTTCAGATATAAGGGGATAAAGGACCGACTCATAATTAGCAATAATGAAGAACCCATATATACAACCCTGCCGGGGATTATACTAGAAAACCAGATTCTCTACAACAGGTACAATTTGGGCATTTACATTATGCCCTTCAAATTGGAGGCAGACATGAGTATTGTTTGCGTCTGCGACACGAAGAAAGAATACAAAGGAATAACACCTTATATAAAAATAAATATTAAAAAGTCGAACAATGTTCTTGGTGTAGGTTCGACGGATGAACACATAAAGGGCTGCGACTTTGGTAATAACCAAGGGGAACACCAATTCTTAACGAGTCCGCAGTTACATGATGAGCACTCTGTGTGTGAGATTGAAGCCAATCCAGGAGACATAGTTGGGATAAACTGTATAAATTACAATGAGGATGATGCCCAAAATGACGACGTCACGTTGGAACCTTCCAACTGCTTTTCCACGGTGTCCTTTTCTTTGTATACTTTGAGTTTTGTAAAGATGAATATAAATAATATTTTTCCCGGTGCCAAGTACTACCCCGAGTCATCCGCTTTTTCGAAGGATCCGAATTTTAAAAAATTTTCGACCACGTCTTACTTGTGGATCCCCCCTAAGGTGACTCAGGAATTTCTTTTCTTCTGCTCTTGTGTGTATCCGCAGGGCGAAGGTATTGCGGTGTACCACGTGAAAAGCGGCGCCCCAACGGTGTGACCGTTCTTGAGAAATGTTACGTGGTGTGAGCGGGTACAAGCAGTCACTGACGCTACGTGACAATTAATATGATTTTCCCCTAAGATGGCGCCCCCGCACCCACTTACTAACCAAACCTACAACAGGAAAAACGATCTTTACTTTGCTTTATTTTGTGCTATTTTATTTTATTATTATTTTTTTTTTTTTTTTTTTTGTCTTTTCACCTCACCTCTAATATTTATGCACCATTCCCCTCGTGGCTCATTTTTTTGCCCCTGATAATTAATCACTCCGTATCATTTATGTTACACCCTCCTTCTTCACGTATGGCTAGCGGTTTACGCGTTTTAATTAAGGTACTTTTTTTGTGGAATTACCCCCACGGCACGGCATTCTCCCCCGCTTTTTACTTTTATTTCATTCAAATCTGTTTTGCTTTGTTTTATTTTGTTCTTCCTTCCATTTGACCTTTTTTAAATTTAAGACGCAGTGAAAATGTGAAATTTTTTTTAAGGTACGAAGGAGAACGCATTTAATTGGGCGTGCCTCCTGTCCAGTTTGTTGCCACTGGGTCGGTGATGCAATTCCATTTTTGCGAGAAATGGACGAGTAGATGTAGGCAGTGACGGTGAGTATGCATATTTTCCGTTGGACAGGCACCTGTGTTTCTTTCGAATGTCCTTTTTTTTCTTTTTTTTTTACGCGTATTGGGCAGTTGTCTTTTACCTGTTACGCGAAGGAGACATGTCTGCATTGCACAGGTTCGCCAACTGGAACGGGCGTTATCTTTTCTACGAGTGGTTTAAGCAGTACCTCCCGGGAAAAACACCATCATAACATACGTTCGTGGGGATGTCCGCATGTGCATATAAGAATAGAACATTTTCGTCTACGTGAAGAATTGCGTGACGGAGGGATGAAAATAACCCGACGGCTGTGCCAACCCGTTTGCCTTTACAAAATGGACGTTACAAATCAGGAGGGGTCCATAAAACAATCCTATCAATGTGCTTCCATCGGTCCTTTTCTTTTATTTTTTTCTCCGTATGTGATTCATCCCGCTCGAGTAGGTGTTGACACGGGGATCCTGCGAGGGAGCTGCTCCAAAGGTACAGACGTATGGCAAAGGTTTGTCGAATATTCCCTTTCTTGGATATCCCCCCGCTGCTATGACTAATGCTCGGAACAGCTAGACCAACCGTTTGGAAATAAAAGAAACAAAGCAGGAAAAGGAGCGAAAACAAAGATGGACCAGAAGCGAAGCAAAAAAAAAAAAAAAAAAAAAAAAAAAAAACACTGTCCCCTTTTCCTACACAACTGTATTATGCGTACATGACGACTTTCATCTTCAGAAAAATTAAAAAAAAAAAAAAAATACGTAGTTGCAATGGTAAATTTATGCACGTATATATTTTTCCCTCTTTTCGGGCGGACTGAAAGATAAAGGGAAAAAAAAAGAAAAAGAGAAAGGAAAAATGAAGCATAATATAATATACGTGTATAAGGGCGTATAAAAAAAGATATGCACGTACGTACGTATGTTTGGTAAGTACGTGAGGGTAATCCCCAAATGAGAGGAACCTTTTTTTCCCCTTTCCATTTGTTAATAGTATGCCTGAAGGAATTTAGGCGCAGCACGTTTGGAGGCGTATATGATAAAGGCAGCAAGGAGAGCTAGCGAACAGGGAGAGTGAACGAAAGAGCGATCCTCCAATCAGAGAAAGGTCTCCCACATTGAAAAGGAAAGAACGATCCTTTTTTCTACTACCCCGGAGGAGACCATTTTGACATCCATAGTGGTACAAGCCTAGGACGTGCGAACGAGCACATGCGTGAACACATACAGGAATGTTGACCTGTTGACGTGCGTATGCCCACCTGCGTGTGAGCGAAGTGCCTCCTTCTCGCGAATGCATCTGTGCAGTCTGCGTTGGCGCTAACCCATCGATCTTTTAAACGACCATATAACGTCAACGCTGAATAGGAGGTTGACGGTTTCTGCGGACAAACACAAGCACGATGGTAAGCCAAATGGGGAAGGAACGTAACGGAGTAATAGCGGCGTGGCTACGTGGTGAACCGCACAAACGCACATCCGAACTGAAGACAGCCTGTGTCCAAACAACGTGAGGGGCACTGCACGCATGCCAAGGCCAATCACACCGTCAAACTTGTCTTCCTTTTCCTTTTGCAGGAAATTAATTCACCCGAGTCGAAGAAGGGCAATACGGAAACGAAGAATTCGAAGAAGTAAGATGGGAAAAATAAAATAAAAAAAAGGAAATGGAAAGGGAAAGACCCCCCAAAGAGGGAAGTTCTCCTTATCGAATGTCTCATTGAACAATCTGCATCTAAGAGATGCTTCTACATCGTATGACAGGAGGACGCAGCAGTATATGCACACTTATATGGACCCATTGCATGTTGACGCTGCTGCTGTGCGTCCCCACTCCTATTGTGCGAACCCACATCCATCTCCACACCCCTTCTGACATTCCCCTCGTAGGCGAAGCATCGAAAAAATCATCTCCCCAACTAAAGTTATAAACGCAAAAAAAAAAATGAAAAAGGGACAAAATAGAATAACTAACGAATTGCGGGGCTTGTCGGGAAGAGGGACAATCCCCTCACTGGACCCAACCAATGCAAAGCGGAAAATAGTTTTTCTCACCTGTTGATGCTCTGAGTTGTTCATATTTATTTTATTTTTTATTTTTTGCTTCCCCCCTTTTCAGATCGCTAAAACGGATGTTGATGCGTCCGAAGTTAATGAGGCAGATGATATAGGTGAGCGTCAAGGGTGGGGAAAACAAAAATGTCTACATAGTTGTTTGTGGTGTGAATGCCCCGGTGTGGTGGCCCCTCATTTTTTCTTGCACTTCATATGGGTACTTACCTCTCCCCATCGCAGGTAAATCCCAAGTCGAGTTAGGCGAAAATGAAAGTTCCCCTCCAGTAGAGGAAGAACCAAGTGAGTGCTTATCAAATGAGTTCTACGGTGATGAACATGTAATGGTGGGACAAGGACAGGCGGAAGAGGACGTTGGAGTAGAAGGTAACATTCTAGCGGAAGCTGCCTGTATGGTGGATTCCCAAAAGTGCAGCGTCAAAAAGAAGGAGAAAAAAAAAAGTGCTAGAAATAACTTCGCTGAGGAGACCAAAAAAACGATTCAGAAGGAGAGGAAGAAAGTAGAAAAGGGGAATAAAAAAAAGAAGAAACATATAGAGAAGGGAAAAAATGACGAACTGAGGGAGTTTGTCGTGAAATTGGCAGAAGGGGATTCAGAGGAGGAGGAAGACCACAACGATGAAAAGAACCAGGAGGAGGAAGAAAACGATGATGAGAATGAGGGAGAAGACGACGCTGAAGAAGACGATTATGAAGACGATGATGATGATAATGATGAGGAGGAGGAAGAAGAGTCGAAAGAAGAACTGCTAGACGATGTGTCAGACGAACCATCGGACGAAGTTTCCGATGAGGAGGCGAATGAACCAGAAGAAGAGACAGACGAAGAGGGAAAAGATAAGGAGGAGGAATCGCCAAAAGGGGCAAGCATTGAAAGGGCCAAAGAAGGAGACGAGGGGGACAACGCAAGTGGTGGTGACGAGGACGACGTGGATGGGGAAGCAAGACATGACGACCTTAAAGACAGCGATAAGGAAAACGAGAACGATGAAGATGATCAAACGGATGAGGAGGAGGAGGAAGAAGAAGAAGTGGACGGGAAGGAAGTGGCCACAAACGAAAAGGAGGATGAAGAAGAGGAAGGTGAAAAGGAAGAGGAGGACCAAACGAGCAAGGAGAATTTTGATGAGGAGGATGCAACTCCGAGGAAGGGCAGCGACGATGAAAAGGACCTAACGGAGAACGAGACGAACAAGAGTAGCTTGAACAAAAATCAGAAGAGGTTACCTAGAGAGAGGCCTCTCCTATAAAGAGGAGAGAAAAGAAAAAAAAACGACACTGCAGGTGTTCACGTGTGCCTGTATTTGTATATTAGTGTGTGTCTACATGCACATGCTTACATATACCCATTTATGCACACGCATGTCAGGAATTTCTGTTCATTTCACCAATGCGCTTTTCTATTTACCCCTCTTCACAGCGACAACGAAAGTGCGGCCAGCGAAAGCAGCGATATTAAGAAGAACGACCGTTTGTTTGCATCCATGGTAAGGAGAAGAAGCAATTTCGTGTGTGTAAGGGGGGGGAAGTGCCCCCTCGAGCGTAGACCCGTTTGGTTGCTTGTTCAACATGCTTCCCTCACGTGAGAACTTGCTCCCTTGACCCATTGCCCCCTTGACCCACTTGACCCATTTTCCCGTTTCCCCCCTTAGAATGACTACAACTCGCCCAACAAGCTGTTCAGCGAGCACGTGGGGAAGTTGAACATTTTTGGAAACGTAAACATCGACATAGAGAAATTGCGGCAGCGACTGAACAAAAATAAAAACGTCACGGAGGAGAAGAAGGAAGTGAAGATTTCGGAGGCAGAGGATCCCTTCGGTAAGTCACGCGTTAGCAGTACCAACAATGTGTATGTAGCAATATATACGGTTAAGTGACACTCATTTAGGTATTATAAACCCTGAACACTACGTATTATTTTTTCCCCCCTTTTCGCAGAGAATGAGGAGGTAGTCTACTCCGAAAGCAACATCAAGATAAGCAAGTTCATAAAGAAGAGTGAAAAATATGACTGGTCAGGTTACTTGCCTGTGAAAATTCAGATCATGAAAAATGTAGAAAATAAAAAATATCGAATTCTTTGCTTCCAAAAAGGGAGTGGGAGACTCTTTTTAAATACAGACATTTTTGAAGGTTTTAAGATAATTCCCTCCAAAAGTACCTCTGCTTTGTTTAGTGGGCGGGACTTATGTAAGATAGCTGTTAAAATTTTGCCGATATGGGCGCTAACCCAACTGCACATAGCGTAACCGCTGGTACATATATGTGTATATATATGTATTTTGCAATGATGAGTGCACTCCATTTGTTTTTGTTTCTTCTACACTGACCACACATGCACACACACATATATACACATATATAAATATATATATATATATATATCCCCCCCAGGCGATGAGAAGAAGCTGAACCAGTACATTGTGACCTTCATGAGCAGCACCTCTAGGGATGAATTCGTCAAGCATATAAAAAAAATCACGAACGGGTGAAGAGGCCGTTCTACCTACATTCTTACAAAATGTATGTCTGTATTTGCATCTACCCACGTGTGCATGTATGTAGGCATGTGCGCTCCCTGTGTTTACCCCCCTCATTATTTTTTGTTGTAAAAAAAAAAAAAACGTTTTGTGGGTTTGGTTTTGCTTTTGGATAGCGGCGTCGCACTGGGGAAGAGTACGCGTATGCATGTGTGTATCTGCTAGCATGCTCAAGCGAAATGGGTTGATTGGTTCGTTCGTTGGTTGGCCCCCTTTTGGGCATCTCCACAGAAGGGTGATCTAATTTTAAAGTTTCGTTCTTTTTTTTTTTTCCAATTTTAAGACTTTCTTCGTAAATGTGCCGGGCGGAAAAGTGCACGGCGCTGGACCTTTCCTCACGGGTGTTCCTGATGTGTGCTCCATATGTGTGTGTCGCGCTGCTCCTCATGCATTTTGTTGCGTGTCCCACCTTTTATTCATCCAAACGCTTTCCCTTTTTTGTGACTTTATTTTAAAGCCCCCTTTTGAAAATTTTTTTAAAGTGGGTAATTCGGGGTGCGCCGTAGGGGGATACGTCCGAAATGGGGTGATCCAATGATGGGTTCACGCATCGCCATAGCGGTTACGCAGAAGGAGAAAACTCCACTATTGTTAGGAGCGCAACTTAATTAGGAAAAACGTTGCAAGGAACACCGGCAATTTGGTCAAAAAGGGTGTCGTTTTTTTTTTCAAATGGGATGAATGATCACCGCCATTTTGATAAGCCACATGGTAAGGCGCGTGTAACGTTGGTGAAAGGTTTTGCTTTCCTCCCCTTTTGGGAGATGGATCGCCCTGTCATTTATCCCCCCGTGATTGATGCCAGTGGAAGGAAATTCTCCCTCCCCATTAGATTAAAGAAGAATATTTTATACAATGTTTAGAGCATGCGGATTTGTGAGGCGAATGGGCACCACGGGGGGGGGCTATTCCCGCCGACCTGAGGGTAACTCCCCCTTCAATGATGAATTTCTGAAAAAGGCGTTCGAAAGGATATCCATGGGATCTCCCTCACCGTCGTCATCATCGTCATTTTCGTCATCTTCACCTGCATCATCAGTGGCCCCCCCGAGGGCCAAAATAAACAGCGTCCTAAACTTTCTGCTGTGCTCCAAGATCCTGCATACCAAATGGTCCAAGTTAGAATTAATTGATGAGCTATACAAACGGAAGATTGACAAGACGCTTTCATTCCATTTGAACGTTTTGTATGGGTTGGGTTCCAAGGGGATACACTTAAGGAGGAAGGGGATAATATCGCCCGTGCTGTTTCAACCCCTGCTGGATTACAGCCAGTTTGTTTACATTGTGCAGGTGCGGCGTGGAGGGGGGAGACCAGTCCCCTACGTGATGAGTTACACGTGGGTTTGTTTGTGTGAGCGAACAACGCCCCCCTTTAGAGAGACTTCCCCCCAGAGATGGGTTCAAAGTGGACGGTCTCTTGCGCTACATATATGATTATTTTTTCCGTACCTTTTTTTTTCTCCCACCTGTTTACAGGTGATGAAAATTGCAGACAGGGAGAGACAAGCTGGAACGCAAGAGCAGGCCGATTTCGTTCGGAGCTTCTTCAGAGGGTAGGGCAGCATGCCGCAGCAACATTTGTTTATTTTGCCATCATTTTGCCATTTTTTTTTTTTTTTTTTTTTTTAATGGACCCTTTTGCTGTAACGTATTATTTCCCCTTGGTCCCAAAAGGGGAACACTTTTTTTATAAGTTCGACTGAGTTAGCAAAGTTGAGCATACAATGTGCAGCACAACCGATTCGTTGACGATGCTTCCTTTTAGTGGTGTTGTCCTGTAGATGGCCCTATGAGTAACGCTGAGGCTACGTTTTATGTTAACCTATGTTGACGTCCCCTTTTTGAGGTTCCCCCTGCGTTAGTTTGCCATGTAGGTGTGTGGAAATGGTGGAGAACGAACCCGCACGGTGGGTGGCAGAAGGGGATGTGCAGGAGCTGTAAGGGGAAAGGATCACCATGTAATTGGACCTCTTCTACCTCCTCATCTGGTTCCTCCCCTTTTAACCAAATGGATGATAACCTTCCCGCATGCACCCATATAAATTGTGCAGATATATTTTCTTTTTCCCTTTGGGTGGAAAATTGGGAGGAATTTGTTAAGACACTTATGTAACACACAGCAAATTTTATTTTTTATTTTTTTCTTTTTCGAATGGGCAAATTATATACCTCACGATCTTATCGCCCTACGCTGTCCCTAACTTTTTGTAGCCCTCCTGTGCCATTGGTGCAATGCTCATTTTTGAAGTCTTTAAAAAAAAAAAAAAAAAAAAAAAAGAATATCAGCAGTGGGAAAATGCGCGAGCATGCACAAGGCACAACCTGCATTGATTTTATTTGCTTCTTTTTGTGCGTCCCTTTCTCTTTGTCTGTACTCCACAACGCATTAGACGTTTTACTGAATGTTGCTGAGGTACACATATGCCCCTTCGCGCACTAGTGGACTTATGTGAGAAAGCCTTCATATTACAAAATCTATTGACCATGGTGATTAAGCTCGTGCCTCGTGACACCTTAGCACTGCTCTGCCCACTTAGCTGTAACACTACCTTGTTGTATTCCTTTCCCCCCCTAAAAAAAAAAAAAAAGCATCACTTGGGTAATTTTTCTTTCTTGTCCTTTGTGCAAAATAAGAGCAATGCACCCATTGCATAATATATTTTTTTTTTTTTTTTTTTTTTTGTGGAGGGCTTAACCTTGCTCTCACTATGGAAGTGTTAAGCAGAAAGTACTTCAAAATCTGTCTGTGAGACAACTTTGTGGATTTGTTCTGTTCACATTTGGCTTAGACTGTATGGATGAAAAGGGCTACACCTTAGGAAGTGAAAACGAGAGAAACGTTCCCCCGTCCATCTTTGTTTTGGTATGCTTAATTAGGTTAATTCTTTCTTTCTTTTTTTTTTTTTTTTTTTTTCTGTAAATATGTGTATGCATATCTAGTTAGTCTTGTCTTCTTCGAATAGAAATTTTTTGATTTTATAAAAAAGCGTTTTTTTGGAGGGGAAATAACCTAGCACCTATTTCTTCATTTTTTTATTTGAGCTTTTGCCCAAGGGCTTGAGTGTGTTTTTGTGAGAGAGCTGACAAGGTTGCAATTGCACGTGGGTTTATGCACTTATGGGTGTGTATGTTTGTGTGTGTGTCTATGCCAGTATGTGTGCCCCTCCTATATGCAGCGCAGACAAAGCCCCATTGGGGTAGTAACACTGAATTGTTATATGTGCCCATAAGGGTTATTTGCGCAGAAGCCGGGTTGAGTCCGCAGCAGGCTAATTTGTTTTGTTCCGTTTGTGCGTTCTATTTGTTTATTATCGCGTTCTGCTCACCTTTTGTTGTTAACCCTTTGTTGTTCACGTTTTGTGTGTTTTTTTTTTTTTTTCTTTCTTCTGGGCCCTCGAAAGGAAGAACTGAAAGCCCGTCCACCCTGTTGCAGCTTGCATAACCAACCTTGTCTCGCATAACCCAAAGGTCTCAGAGTGAAGCACCTGCAGAGGTTACATTTGTTCACAGATTTGGATGTTCGTTAAGACCTGTTTTTTTTTTTGTTATTCCCTACAGTTTGTAATTTTTTTTTTTCATCTTGTTTTGTGTAGGCGTTTATTTATCGCCCCCAATTGTCACCCCCAATTATTGTGAGTAGAATTTTTTTTCTTCCCAAAATGTTTCCGCGTGTGTGTATATACGTGTCGTAATAAGTGACTCTCCTGGGCAGAGGGAAACAGAATTACTTCACGCTCGATGCATAGAATTATATAAATTTTTTTTTTTTCTCTCTTATGACTACATCTTGAAACTTCGACTTTGAAAAAGGTTGTCTTTTTTGTGCTTCCCCCGATTTGCCATTTGGGACCCTTTGCCTAAATACATTTCATAGTAAGCCTAATTTTTTTTTTTATTCTGTTAGTTATAGCTATCTGCGAGTTGTACATCTAAGTTAGAGGTTTTATTGAGAGAGAAAAAAAAGACCCATTATATGGTTAATTACAACACCTGGTTAGCTAAGAACGCAAAGTACAACTTCGGATTAGCTCCCCAGTATTACACAATTTTGAAAAAATTCGGGACCAGTTGTTTACAGAGGGAAAACGCATGGTGGATAAGACGTGCGTGTACCTTTCTGATTACTCTCATCATAACGCCTTATTATTACGTGTTTGTTTTAACCGCTTCACTTGCTTTGCTTGTTTGTTTTTTTTTTCGTACAGTCTGAGCATCTGTGTCGGCGGTTGCACGCATTTTTCCCTAATTTTGTGAGAGAATTTCTTCACCCAGTTGGTGGGATCAGAAGGGGTTGTGCTGCCGCCACAGAGTTGTTGTGATTGATGCACAGTTTTTACTTCATCGCTATTTGCAGAGTCTTTTGTCTGGACATTTTTTGGCATTCTTATAAAACGAGTTGCTGCTTGTCTAATTTGTCGGGGAAGCACCCACTCCGTTTGTATGAGTTTTTGGGTGAGTACATTTTTGGGCGTATTTTCACACCCACCGTGCCGCTATAGAATGCATCTGTAAGAAGGGACCTTCCACCTTCGTACATAGCAGAGAAGATCCCTTGAGGGAAATAAAATAAAATAATTTACACCTTCGCTGGGCTAAAAACCTTCGTGTAGTAAGCCTGTTAAAATGGACAAACAAAAATACCAACAAGACGTACGATGTGATGAGGTCAGGACAATGAATGAGGAGACGCACAAAATGAACCCGTCCAATGTTGATAAGGACTATGTGGCAGGTTGCGTGAAAATTAATTTTACATCTAACCTTGAAGTGAAGGATAAAGAAAGGGAGGTGAACCCATGGGGGGAGAAAAGGGGGACCCACTGTAAGCTGAATGAGGAGACCAGAAGTGCATACAACGGTGAAGTGTCCGACATGAAGAACCAGTTTGACAATAGTATGAGCCTTACGCAAGGTAACCTTCCTGGAAGCGGGGAGGAGATTTTGTTGTCCAGCGAAAGAGATTTACAAGATGAAGAAAGGGAAAAGGAAGAAGACATCTCCGAAATGAACCAAATGAGCCGAACACATGTGACTTGTACAGGTGAACACATAAATGCACCGATTCCAGAACGGCAGCGTAGCTGTGATAGGAAATGCATAGATCTACCCCCGATGGAGAAAGTCCAAGAGGAAAAGAACCCCCACCATGGAGGTACATCTCGGGGAAACATTAACATGAATAACAGCGGTGACGAAAGGAGAGGCGATCTGGACGGTGCACACATTTCGGTGAAACGGGAGCAATATGGGAATAAAGTTTCCACTATTTTGGGGACGTGGTCTAATAGGGAAGTATCTGGAAACGATCAGGTTTTCTGCACCAGAGGAGTGCCTAAAGAGGGAGCGCACCTCCGGGAAGCAATTAGGGTACCGGGTATAGGAGCAGATGACACCGCAGATGAGGAAGCAGAGAAGGAGTGTACCATGGTGCAGGGGGGAGGTAACTCTCCCCATGGGAAAGAAGAGCAGGAGGAACAGACCAAAACTAATCCTATAATACAGCAAGGTTTGAATGAGGTAAGGAGGAATAATTGCATGAACAGGTCAGGTAGTTACGTCGATAATGGAGAGGAACATAATATCTATGAAGAGAGTTATGTGGGGAGCTCCAATTTGCGGAAGAACCTCCTTAGTGAAGGTCACCTGGATGGGGAAGAAAGACGAGAGGATGCCTTCCCTGGAGATGACTCCGACTGGGTAAGTATCCTGAACATGGGAGGGACCCCCCCGAAGGTAGAAGGTAGTTCTCTGAATAGCTGCCCTTTCATAAAGGATATTTTCCATTTGAGAAAAAACCCACATGTGGGGGAAAAGACAAGGAAGGTAAGTTCTGAGGAGAAAAAGGAGAAGTGGACCGCAAAAGCGCCGAATGGGGGAAGTCCCAAATTACCTGAACAAGTCAGGCAGATTGATAACCAATTGGGAATAGCCAATGGAGAAATTGAGAATTTTGGAGAGGATAAATTAAAAGGGTACCCTTCAGGGGAGGGGCAGAAAACAAATGTAGGTGAAGCAGATTTAACGGAAGGTCCAAACGGGGGAGTGAGTCACGAAGGGGGTAGTCCCTTTCCATGTGATGTGTCGATAGGAATCATTTCATCTGCCAAGATGGAGGCACCTGCGGAGGGAGGAGAAAATGAAGCAATTAGTTACAATGGTGTAGAAAACAAAAGGGTTGCCCATATGGAAGATGGTAATGAAGAACGTTTTTCATGTGAAGAACGCGCAGTAGTGTCATTGGATAGGGCCCCACCAAGTGCACCTCCATTAAGGGAGAGCATACAGGAGAGAATCGAGATGGGAAGCGTCATACGTATCGACGCATTAGTCGAAGGAACAGCTACTGAGGAAGAAGGGAAAATAAAAGACAGCTCACCTGAAATGTGCAAAGTAAGTCTAGATGTGTCCAACGAGTTAGACAACAACTCGAGGGGCAACCCGGTCAGCCCATGCAGGGCAAGCGAAAACAGGTTCACTTCACAGGATGTATTGACACAGGATGTATTGAGCAAAAGTAAGTACAGCACGGAAAACCAGTCAATAAGCCTAATTCCTAGAACGTTTGTAAGTTTAGGCTACACACCAGATGCGCATGGGATAACCTTCACGGCAAGTAGAACCCGTTTTGGCGAACGAAAAGGGATTCACATGGTAGATGCAAAATGGTCTGAAGGGGATAAATATATTCTGGATAATTATCAAAGAAGTGAAAATATTCCTATGGGTACATATGGAAGTGGCCCCAAGGAAATTGTTCCCCATAGGAACGATGACTACAGCTCATTTGAGAAGGAGATGAATAGCGTCCTGCTAGATTTACACAAGGAGGGAGTAAATATGAACCAGGATAATTTCACACATTTTACCGATTGTAGTAAGAAGAAGAAGCGAACTGGCATTCCATTAAACGAGAGAAAGTACTACCGCGTGCTAGCTAAACAGATGATGAAAATCCAGGGACTAACTTTCGACCATAATCAGATCAGGTGGATTGCCTACTGGAAGAACGAGAACAACAAACAGATTCAGAAGCACTTCCCCGTTTGTAAGTACGGGTTCTACAAGGCGCGTCAGCTGGCATTGGAGTTTAGAAATTCGAAGTTCGCCTCCAGCAGTCAGACAGTGGGTAGCGAAGCGGTGCCTATTCAGGGGGTATCCATCAGTGAAGTAGACAAACCAGGAATGAACCCCCCCCAAAGTAGCAGAAAAAACAGCCATAAGAAGGATGTCGAAACGCCCAAATTTTTGGATCCCACGCAGAAGGGCAGCCAAACGACAGAAACGCGCACCAAAAATAAAAGGAAAGACGCAAAGGTGGGGATCCATAACAACCCACGTAAAAGGAGCCGGATCAGCAGTAGACGTGTCTATCTGAGTGAACAAATTGGTGGAACTGTAATTAATCCATGTCACGCAGAAGGAACAATGAAACAGGAGAATGAACCCAAAAATGTGGAAGCAAAATCGAATCTAACATTTGTCAATAAGAGGATAAATACATGTGGAGGAAGTGCATATGGGGAGAATAGTCCCATTGGAAGATCAACGGTAGGAAGTTTTTCTGGAGGAGGCCATGCAGGGATGACAAGACATGATTTAAAAAACGTGCAGAATGGAGACAATTTTAACAGCATTCAAAATTCGCCCCATTCGAGCATCGCGCAAGGGTTCCCTGCGTTCATGGGAAAACACACGACTACAGACGGGCAGCTTCCCAATAGACAAGAATACTCGACGGGGTCATACGATTCAGTTAACTTCTACGACCAGAATGCGATCACATTAACGGGACCATACAACAATGCATGGAACAGCGAACATGGGAGAACAAGCAACTACAGTTACATGGCTAATAACTTCGAAGCGATGCAAAGAGGACACAACATGGCTATGTCATCATTTCGAATCGGACTGCCAGGTCAGGTAGATTATCTGAATCATGGCATCAGTGGAGAGGTTTCACCGAAGGGACAATTTACGAATGCGTATAAGAATGTGTCGTACCAGAACCCGTTGAACCGATCGAACCAATCGAACCGGGTGAATCCGTTGTTTTTTGGTGGCAAATACGGGAGGAACCTTCAGACAGTCACAGATGCAGGAATTTCGCATAAATGGGGGGGACATACCCAAATAGGGAATTATATCAATGGTTCCAATTTTAATAATGGGCATATGAAGAACGAGGGGGGGAAGACCTACTCCCCCAGGATTAGAGGTCTACAGTCTGGGTTGCCACAGCATATGAGAAGTGGCACTTACCAGTGCAGTATGAATGAGGGGAGGACACAAAATATGGGTCCCCACTTTAACGGTGTAAATAAAGTTGTGGATTCTACATGGAACAGTTCATGTGGGGGAGAGAATGGAGCAAATGTTCGTGATAATTCGAATGTGAACAGTTGCGTGAAGAATGCCCTGGAAGGTAAGGGAGTTAGAAGTAGTGCCATTTCTAGAGGTAGCTGTGTTGGCGGAATGGGGAGTGAGGGAATCGTTAATTCAGCTGGTGCTATCTTAGAAGGGGACAACCCAACACAGAACAAGCTAAAGGAGGATCTGAATCTGAACGTGCATATGCATAGTAGGGTAAGTGGTGAAAGGAGCGAACGTGAGACGTGGAACCTAACTAGGGCTTCCACAGCGACGCACATTTCGGAGCACCTGTGTGAACTGATAAATGTAAACAGAAGTTTAAATTATGAGAGAAGTCAGGGAAGGAGTCTTCCCATTGAAGGCGTCACGTCAGGCGAAGTGGTAGGGATGAGGAACACGGGTAAGGAGACCACACGGGGAAAGGCAAACATTTTAGGAGACAACGATGAGATGTTTGGAAGGCGCATAAATTCACCTGAACAATGGATAAGAATTCAACCCATGGGAAAGGAAAAGACGACAATAAAAAACGCATGTGTTGAGAGTGGAGGAGCGGGAAAAATGACATATGGCCATTCCGTGGAGGGAGTAACTTCTGCATATGTAGTAGACACCACCGTTGGGAAGGAAGAAGGGAAGACATCAGAGAGAAACGTTAGTGGAAAAAATAAAGAAAAAAAAAACAATTCCTCTAAGAGAACGAACAGAAAGGGGGAAAAAAGTTGTAATGACTCAAACATGCAGGGAAACGGTATATCTTTACTGTCCGAAAGGGATATTGTTAGTAGGTCCTGTCAGTGGTATGTGGAGGAAGGCAGTGGGGAGATCAATCAGGGAGGAATCTCTAACGAAGGGGGAGTGGTTAAAGAGGTGTCCAAAGGGGGGAATCGCAAAAAAAGTGCGAAAAGGAAAAAAGAAAAAAACGAATTAAATGTTGCACACGTGAGTGGAAAGCAGAACAGAACCGGGTGCAACCAAATAGATGAGGCAAAGAATAAAAGGAGTGAGGAAGTCAGTTCTGCGCTAAGCAGTTCCAATAAATGGATGCACAGTATGAGCTTGATCCAAAGGAAGGCTAACCTAAGTGAGGAACCAAAGAAGGGAGCAATGTATGAGGAAAGAAACTGCACAAGTGGGAAACAGTTAGACCCGTGTAGCCAGTTGAATGAGCTCACCCAAAATGCGCTTTTCTGTGTTTCGCCCGGAGAATCCAGTGCTCCGAAGAATGGGGAAAATGTAAGCGAAAAAGTGTCAGACGTGTTAGCAAAAGAAGAAACAGCAGCGACGGTCGAAAAGGACGAAGAAGAAATGTGCACATACAGACTAAACGAGTTGGAAAAAAACAGTTGTAACGATCAGGATGAAGATGAGTACTACTACAACGAGATCATGAAAATGCCAAAAATTAAAGGAGTCCATTTTGACATAAGACAGAAAAGGTGGTGTGCCTATGGGCATAAAAAAAAAGAATGCTTTTCTGTGTACCGTTATGGGTTCTTAATTGCGAGGGAGCTAGCTGTGAAAAGTCGATTGAAGGTGCAGAAAAGGAAGAACAACCAGAAGTTCAAAAAAAATAAAAATTACATGAACGGGGAAAATGTCTGCGGGAAAAATGGTGTGTCTGCAGTGAAGAAGGGAAAGACCGTGAGGGACAAAAAAACACACTGTAGTGACAAGTGGGAAATTTCACATGTTACATATGGTGGATCAGATAGAAATAACAACACGGTAAGCTTGAATGATTATGATGGTCCCCCTTCCCCGGTTGGCTCAGCGGAATGCACGTCTACCCCTCAGTTTAACGACCAGAAGGGAGATCCCATGGGAGGAACGCCAATAGGTAACACGAACTCGCACGAAAATGATACGCAGAACGAGGTCATGGATGAGAGGATTCAACATTGCAACGGGACTGAGATGAACCCAAATTTGCTTCCAATAGTTTTGGCGCACTCGCACGAGACGGAGTCGTTAAAGGGACCCACTATTAGCGGCAGCATGATTCGCCCCTACAACGGGCGTGGTGGAAGTGACACTTACACGGATAACCCTTACGGGGGGTACTACGCTAGCCCAGGTAGGTATGCAAACCGCAGTTATACCAGGAGGTACTACACGGGGGAGGTTTCTAGCAGAAGGGGAAACGGTACGAACAACATTGTCCCGCTTGGCAACATGGCGCACCATTCTGAGAAGGACAAAAATTTAAGTTACCCAGGAAACGTGAACCAGGTGCAGGAACCATTCGAATTATATGGCACCAATGAGCAAATTCGCCTGAATGGCCAGGTAAAAAGTGACAACTTCTATGGCGCATATAACGCAAATGGGGAAACGAATCAGATGGTGCACTCCAATGTAGAAAGGGGAACAAGTAATTTTGTAAGAATGGGGAATGTGGAAAGGTGTGTCTTGAGAGGACCCAATGAAGAGTGCCAGTCGTATAACGGAGATGTGAGTTGGTACAATGTGGCAAGGACAAATGCGGGCATGCAGAGGATGGGTTCTATTCCGATGGGATGCGTTCCTGTTGGGCCCGCCCCAACTTTGGGAAATGGACCCATAAAAAGTAACGCCTCTAATGAAGAAGTGCGAAACAGGTTTCACGGGATTGATCTGATGAACGGTGGGAATTTTTCCAACATTAGAGAACAGGTTAGCGGAAATGAGGTCATGAGTACGCAAGGGGGGTTCCCCCTCGGGGTGGGTGGCGCTCTACCAATTGATGCAAACAAGACATGCATCCCACAGATTCAGCAGAGTAACCGCACGAATAATGGAACGAATACAAATGGAATCACTGATGGGAGTAGCGAATTTGTGCAGAATAAAGAAGAAGTCTCAATTTTAGAGCCCGTGGTGGAGAGCAAGCCGGAAAGGATCAGACTTAAAAAGGATGTTGTGCCAAGTGGCTACTGGAGTTTTATTAACAATTGGGAGAAGGCTACAACAGTGGGGAGTGATCAAAGTGGGGGTACTGACCTAACGGCTAATGGGTTGACCTGTTTGAACAGTGCCCCATTAATTAACAGTGGGGCTACCCCTGTGGGGGGAGGTGAATTTTCAACATCGTGTATTCCTGGTGGAGGAAGAAGTGGTATAGCGAATGGAGCAGCTAACCGTATTGATGGAAGGACGAACGTGGGGGGTCACTTCCTTGGGATTAGTCCTTCCCTTCAGCACAAAGCTCCTCAGAACATGCTCCCGCAGTTCCCCCACGCGAACAATACACAGGGGTCATTTCCACACACCTTGGGAACACATCCAGGGGGAAGTTTTCCGAGTGCATGTGACACCACCTCCAGGATGAACGCAAAACATTGGGCAATCCAAAAAAACAGGGAAGGGCAAAACGATGTAGGGAGAGTAATAAACATGAGTGAGACGAATTTTCTACAGAATGATATGAAGAGAGCGGTAGTAAAAAATTATAGTTCAGTGAGAAGTGTCGAACCATTTGGGGCACATAATTTAATGAGGAGCACCACCTGGGGAAGCAGGAATGTACAAGGCGATTGTGCGAAGGGGAAGACAAACTGTAGGGTCGGGAAAGAACCGCATCTACAATATGACAGAAATGTGGCACACATAAGAAGTGGCTACTCTGAATATGATATGAATGCCTGCGTCAATGTGAATGGCGTCTCAGAGAAAAATGAAAAGTGCACCACACTTGCGCGCAGAAACAATGGGAGAGACGCATTTACAAGCAGGTTGGATGATCAGGGAAAAAACAAAACGGACAAACATTTGGATGAAAATGAGAAAAAATTTTTACATCAGATTTTTCAGGACAACAGAAATATAGGCCATATCGAGGTGGACATAAAAAATAAACCAATAGAGAGCGGCCTTGAGAAAAACAAACGTTTGAACTTCGAGGAGGTTAACATGTTTCACGAGGAAGTTAGAGAACCAGTCGTCAGTGGGAACACTGCGGGATTGACTGAAAATGAGCATAGAAATGAAAGGGATTCTGCCGAAAAATGGGTTCAGGTAAACGGGAAGGAAGTCTCTCACGACAGGGCAGATGTGGGAAAGACAGACAGAGAGGCAACAAACAAAGGTGTAAAAATTATGAAGAAAGAAAAAAAAAAAAAAAAAGAACACATAGAATTTCAATCGGTTAACCATATTTTTCATCCGCTAGATGTAGCACATGCGAAGTGTGAGGAGGAACAGACCCGCAGTGATAAGAATAAAAGGAGCAAAAGTGGCTTCACCCATATTAGAGGTTCTGATGAGACATGCGCGATAGAGGAGGGGGGTGCACAAACTTGCCTCTTACCAGTTTGCTCTTTGGAAGGAAAGGAAGGAGCAGAGAATGAGTTATGTGGTACAGAGGGTACTGCTTCTAATGGATCCCCAATAGGAGTCCATATGTTCAAGTGCCACACTAGCAGGAGCGACGCCGAGGAGAGGAGAAGTAATTTCCCCCTTTCACAAAATAAAAGGAGTGAGTTAATTTGCCAAGATTATGATCCGTATGGTGGGATGGAGATAACTACCCAGGAGGGAAGTCATGGAAATATCAAATCACGTGAAGAACAGAGATGGGATAAACTCGTATTCTTAAAAGGCACTAATAGGGGTGGTACAGAAAACATCCTTTGTGATGACCATGGGGAATTAGCATGTGTTGATTGTTCCTCCACGTTTAGCAAGACGGATGGGGAGTCCCCCCAAAGTGGCATAAAAGGCGAACAATTGAAGGAGCATCAACTGAACCCACTGGAAGAATCCAAAACGGTGCGTCCATTTGAAAATCCATATGGAAGTAAGAAAAGTGGACACTACAGAGAAGAAGCTGCAAAAGGAGTAGTTTTAAAAAAGGTAACTATTTCAAGTGCAGCACCGAATTGCCATTTAGGTAGGGGCACTGTGGAAAAGGTCAACACCGAAGATGTGCGCCGTTTTGAGGCAGACAGGATGATGGCGGCAGCAGAGGTTTTTCTGAATAGGGATTACTTCGACGTGTGTGGAGATATACCGTTGGCAGGTGACACGATGATCAACGGAGTGGTAAGTGAAGTTCCAGACGGAGGACACAACGAATGGCGCAGCAAGCACTACCCCAAGCAGGATTGCAAAAAAGGGACCATTCTTAAGAATGTGCATATATTGAAGGAGTACGGAGAGAGGTTTTCCCAGCGAGGGTCAGAGGAAGTGCCATATGTAAACGCGTTGGATGGAAATAAAAGCGGAGTGGACAGTCTGCTAGACAGGTACTGTTTATCCATTTTTGGGAGTATTAAGATTAGCGAACTTATGCCTATACATTGTGGGGGCACGGAGATAGAGGAGGTCCTTTTCGTGGAGCCCTACCGGGAGTACGCCTGTTTGAGTTTACACGTAAGTGCATGCAGATGGGGGGGTAATAACTTACACCCATGTGTATATATGTATGTATATACGTGTATGTGTGCCCGAACGCGATGTCGTTATAGCATGTCCACCCGCTGTTTTGTCCCTTTCTTTTGCACCCCCCTGCAGGACCTGAACATGAACCGAGCAAAGGATGTCAACCAGACCATACATTTTAAGAAGCTCATTTTGAAGTACCTCATTATGGACTTATTTCGCAACATAAGTGTACCAGAATTTTCAAAAATGACAAATAATAGAACCCATTTTTTTGTGAACCCACAGAAATGTGCATCTAGTTACCCCCTCACAAATGAGGTAGATAAAAATAGGGACCTCCTAAAAAGGGTTGAGAGGTACCATTTAAAATTTGTTGCTAATATTTATGACATGAAGTTTGTTCAGCTGTACTGGGATGTGTTCGTGACTTGCTTGGTGAAGAACGTCACGGCGAGTGTGCTGCCCTTCGAGGAGCACTGCATGGTTATGCGCTCCCTGTTGTTGCTTTACCTGGAAAGTTGCGCGTAGCGGTCGTCATTTTGGGGAGTACGCCACTTGGGGGGAACATTATTTCGTTCCACTTTTGTTAGTATATCCCCAGGTTATGTTACTATTTTTTTTTTCTATTTATCCCCCTGTTTGGCCTTCTCTGGTGGACGCCGAAGTATGTATGCTGAGGCATAAAGACAAGCATAGAAATATGCATGCATACTCTACATACGTGCGCACCAGGGGGGGCACTCCTTCCATTCGTTTTTTTGTCGAGTTTGTTTCTGAGGGGTTCCCTTGGAAGTTACCAAGTGATTGGTGAGCGGATGGACCGACCGATTGGCCCCAGTTTGTCCGCCTGTCCTTCGCCTATTTTCCAAAATGGAACATACACAAATAAGCAGCATGCATATTCTCGCATATTATCGCCGCAATTTCGACAACGCACCTGTCTGGCTCCTTCCGTGTACCGCGGTGTAAAAGTTTTCCCTTTCACTTATGCATCATTTGGAAATAAAAATTAGACGATTTTATTTCTGCCGCTGGTGTGTTTTCCCGGGTTAGATGAAAGGAAAATTACGTGGCGTTTTTTGCGGAGTACCCAATTGTTAGGATCCCAACGTGGACAATTGTAAAAAGCGGGAAATTTTGTTTTTATTTGTTTTTTTTACGGAGGGGAATTTTGTTGTTGTTATTTCACCAAACGGGGTATTTTTTTTATCCACATTTTTTTTTTTGTATCTTTTAAGGGCGTATAATTGGCGTAAAAAAAAGAAAATTTCCCAATTTTTTTCGCTCGGACGTTGAACAGCGCATTGCGTAATTCCCGTAGCGCGGGCCAACCAGGGGGACGGATGAAGTCACGCAAGCGAAGCGGCAAGGATGCGCAAAACAACGTTTCCAACGAGACAGTGACGAACGACACGCCCACACAGAATGGATAAAAAACAGGAAAAGAAAAAAAAGCGGAAAAAGGAAAAGGAGAAGGAGAAGGAAAATGGACCCAGTTACTTTTCGGACGCTGTCACGGTAAGGACACATTGGAAAATGTAATCATAGAATTAAATGGACTTGAAGTTGAAGGTTTGCTTCGCCGATGGGTGGGGGAAAGGTCACTCCGTGCAGGCAGCCTCCTTTGGGAAGCATCATCTTGGTTGTGCTCTTCCCGGTTTATTTATCTTTTCTCCAACTTTCTTTTTTTTGCATTAATTGGTTAGTTCACATTTTTGATTGCTTTTCCCTTCACCCGCTTTACAGTTCTGCGGCACGGTGGTGCGGGACTCCATGGTGACTGCAGCAGAGGCGATACAGAACAACTATTACCCGATTAAGGAGTCCATTCTGAATATCTACGACAGTTACTTTTGCGATAATTCTCAGCACAACAATAGGAGGGTGAATGGCGGGGTCCCTTTCTTCACCGTCAATCAGGACAGTTCGAAGAGGAAGTAGAGTTTTTTTTTTTTTTTCCAATTGATACATGCATGGGGTATTAACACACATTTGGTCGAGGAGACCTTTTCGGCGAAATGTGTAATTTGAGGTGTGGCAACCCCCACGAGTAGGGGGTCCGAACAAACCAACGTGTTAATTTGTTAATTTGAAAAAAAGGGAAAATATATTGTGGGTACACATGATGTGCTAAAAAACGAATGATGGAGGGGCGCTGTATGTACACCCTGTGTAGAAGACCCCCCACACACATATATAAAACAGAAAACAAGTCAGATTTGCATTTTAAAAGCGAAGGATATTTGTTTAAATGGCGCCGCTCAAAGGGTTCGAAGGGGTGGCGGGTAAAAGGTGGCCCTAAATTAAGCCCGTTCTGCCTGCCCCCTTGAAACTGAAAAAAAAAATGGGAACCCTAACACGGCGAATATGCACGTGCAGATGACAAAAAAAAATAGATAAGTATGATGGCTTTCCACGTGGGTGGGGGTAGGGGTGATTACGTCAGGTTGTCGATACGATGTTGATTAATGTTTGGGTAACAGCACCATGTCACTGCTTGGGCGCTGCTTAGTAGGTTGGTTTTCCCCCCAATCAACACTTGAGCCACTCGTTATTCTTGATGATCTCACGGTCACGCTCACCGTAGTCGATGAGGAGCTCCTCGCCCTCCTTGATGTTTCGTGCGGCGACGAAGAAGAGTCGGGGCAGACTGGCAACGGTGAGTACCTTTGGAATGAGGTTGGAATTCTTCTTCGAATGATTAACAAGTCTAGCGAAGGATCTTAGGAAGTATTTTTTGTCTTCACTATTGATAGCGGCATCGATATTTTCCTCCGTGCCGTCAATACAGTACCTTTTATTTTCATGCTTAAAGTAGAACATATAACATCCCTTTTTTTTATTTTTATTATATTTCCGTTCCCGTTCCATTGCCTCATTATGTGTGAGCAACTCACCAACGTATTCGAAGACAAAGTCAAATTTGTTCAAATCGCTAGCTGCGTAAATACACCTTCCCTTCACATCATCAAATATGATTTTGATACATGCGAACATATTCATTTTAATGTTTTCCTCATATATGATGTTTCTACTTTTTTCTTTTAAAAAAGAAAGAGGTATTGTATTCACTTCGTTTTTTCTGTCAACAAATAGATCGATTAATTGTTGCTTATTTAGCTTGTTTATGGTTCTGTCAAATTCGTACTTTTTGTAGTACTCCGTTTGTATGTTCTTAAGTCTCTTTAGCTTGGCGTCATTCACATTTTGTAGAAATTTATCCAGGAAGGATACATAATCCTTCAGCTTCATGATTTCTATTTCTTTGAGGTTTTCTCTCTTTACTCTCCTTATTCTTTTGAATTTGCGCCCCCCCTTTGTGGCATTCGCGCTTGAGTCTGATATCGTCTCAGAGGAACCCTCGGATAGACTGTCGGATGACCATTCTGGGGAACAACCCCGTTGCTGAGGCAGATGCGTATCGAACTTCCGATCACCCACTCCCTCCATGACGGGTGCGAACTCCAGCTGGAGATCCAAGGTGGGCCTCTCATCATCCTGAGAGGTCATCTCATAGCGCCTACAAAAGTGGGCGTATATTTTTTCCAAATTCATCTCCATGTCGTAGGTGTTATTTCTGAAGTGCATAGACAGGTTCCAGAGCAAGTCAGGAGAATAGGTAGATATGTTTGACAGCTTAAGACACTCTTTGTTCTTCATTAGGCAAATAAGTACTTGAAAAAGGTCGTCTTTTTTTAGTACCCTAATTTTATCATAGTCATCAGATGAGTTGTTAAATTTTATGTAGAGCGTGTCTCCTTCTTTTAGCGCTTTTACGCAGCTTGGATTTTTCCTATTGTGCGCATAAAATATGATTCCCTCTTCGGGTGGGTTGTTCTTTGTCGGGTCTGTCTTTATGGCATCCCTGTTTGATGAACTGATGGAGGTTCCTTCTGTTTGTTCTGCTTCTCCTTCTCCCTTTGGAATAATTTTTGTTAAGGTATTCTTCATTGTAATATTATTTTGTTCTCTTTCCCCCGCGTGGTTGTCACCGGGGTCGTACCCATTGGAGTGTTCCACCTTCTCTGTGTAGATGACATTTGTCTGAAAGTCGACTCCGTTTTTACCTCCTCCTATTTGCTTGCTAGCCCCTGTGGCGATATGCGTTTGGTACATCCTCGGGCGGTATTCCCCCTTGCACCTTCGCAGGTACATTTTAAACTCATCCAATATGTTCACCTCTTTACTGGTGTCGTCACTTGTTGGGGCGGACAAATTGTATGCATTCACGTCACTCTTAAAGCAGTTTTTCCTGTCATATAGGTAATCCTTCTTTTCGATAATATATATTTTGTAATTCCGTTTGTAGAATCCTTCAATTCGTTTAAAGTTCTTCGACAGACAATTCAAGTGCGACTTCTCCTTGTTCAGAATGCTTTTTAAAATTTTATTCAAGTAAGTCGTTTGTGTATCTATGTTGTGATCTCTTCCTTTTTTTATTTTTTCTCTTCCTTCTTTTTGATCAAACGGCTCCGATATTATCCTCTCTAATTCAGAGTTGTATTTGTCAACATTTTCTTGGTACACCTTCGTGTTGTGGGTTATAATTACAGGGTTCTTCTTCTCCTGCATGAATAGTACATTCGTTTTTATTTCTCTTTCGACCCTCTCCGGTTTTTTCTCTGGGGGGTCTATCACTACTACTGGAACGTTCGTCATTACATCCACGTCTTCTTCAATATCGAAACTGTGGAATTCTGTGCTCGACTCCCCTACGTTGACGGTTCGAACGTATGTCCTATTCTCCGATGGTAAGCGAGAATTGGTGAAGGTGTCATCTGCGTGGCCATCGGGGGGCTGCCTTCCCTTGGGTGAACGGACTTCCTTCCAGTTTCCATTGCGATATCTGCTTAGAGTACACGCTAAGTCACAGCTGATTAAACTTCCACAGGGGCCATTCCCCTTGTCATCCGCATTCTTGTCGTCACCCCGAAGTTCACAGCCCAAAGGTACCTCTTCCTTTTTCCGTTTATTCTCCACGTGGGAAGTTCCACGGTGCAGAGCGCAGAACGAATTACCCCTGGACGTGCTTCTACCGTCGTCATCAAGAGCGCGGTTCGTTTCGTTGCTGCTGCTTCTGTAGTAGAACCAGTTGCTCCTTTTACGCCTCTTCCCTGTCTGATTGCCGCAGATACTTAGGCTTTCCCTCTTATGGACATCGAAGACGGATTCGCTCCTTTCATTTGGGGAAAGCAGCAACAGTTCATCGTTTGAGATGTCCAATAAATTTTTGTCCTTCTCCTGATTGAACGTAAAAAAGGACCTCTTCTGTATTTTAATTAAATGGTTAATTTTTTCCCTCGTGGCGTCGTTGTCTATAAGGGAAAAGTGGCTGATGTTCTGCAGGAGATTTGCGTTAAAGGTGGGGTCACACGTTTCTTTTTTAAAACTGTTGGGATTGTTCAGGGTCCTCTGATCATAAGAGAAAACTCTGTTCCTATTGTGGTGGATGCCGCCATTTCTGTTTCCACTGGTGGTGTGGCTGTTGAAACTGAAGTGGTGGCTACTGATGGGGAATCCTTTACCTTTGATGAGATTTCTGTTTTCGGTTTTCTTCTTTTTCTCCGCTCTCTCAATTTTTATCTTCAAGCGATACCATTTTATTTCGTTTTTGGGGTAGAGGCCTTTTTCGAAAAGAGGATGTCCTCTCGCGATTCTGCCCTTAAACGCATCGAAAGAAGTTGTACTAAAAGCTACATCATTTTCACCGTTCGACTTGTTTTCCATCATGGCAATATTCTTAAGATCATTAAGGTACAAATATTTTATGTAGTCCTTGTCATATATGGTCAGTTCTTTGTTCACGTCCTTGTAGGTGTCTTTGCCCAGCTCAGGGAAGCTGCTAACCCCGTCGTTCTTCTCATCGTCATTTCGATTATACGCAGAGTTATAAATGGACGTGTACATATACACGTCGTCATCACATTTGTTAAGACTGCTTATTCCGTACCTTCCATTGATGTCTGAGCAGATGCTTAACTTCTGTCTTTTTATTTTCGACTTTTCGAATAAGAAGTGGAGGCTCCAGAAGTAGTACCGCTCGTAGATGAGAAGCGGAATTTTGTTGTCCTCCGACTTGTATATAGCCTGTCAGGAGGGAAAAAAAAAAATGTTCTTCAAAGAGATGAACGTGCGGGGGGGATTTCTACACAAGACGTGAAGAACGGGGTGATGATATTTTCCCCGAATGGGTTTCCGCTGTGCAGTTGATCAGTTCGCATCAACACCTACCGATATATCAACGGCAATGTTGCAGCTCTTGTCATCGAAGAGTAGGAAAATCCTGGAGAGCATTCCTCCTCCCTCTTCATCCTCCTTCTTGTTCTGCTTCACCGGATGTCTGCTCAAATCGGAGACGTACTTGGACAGATCTGAATACACGGGGATGTGAATAATGGAATCTAATTTTTCCTTTTCGATCCATATTACGGTGGCCGCATTTGTGAAGGTATTTTCGGAGGCGTTGCACTTGTTCCCGCTGCAGTTCTCATTGGTGTTCGTGTTCGTGTTCGCATTCGCATCCGCAAAGCTGTTCGACGTTGACGTTTGCATTTTCTTGGTGGTTTCCTGCCCGGTCTAATTATGCCCCAATTTTGCAGCGGTATGGAAAATAGGTCTGCGTATATGCATGCGCATGAATATATATATATGCACACTTATGTGCACTGCACGTATGTAAGTGCTATACACATATATCTTTGTGGCCCCCTTTCTTTTCTCACCAAGGAGTGGGGAAATCCCAAGCTGTGTAACTCTGCAGCATTGGGTAAAACCGAAAAGGTGTTCAGATCCAGGCAAATTAAAAAAAAAAAAACAGATTCTTTCTCGTTTTGTGTCAAAATGGTGCCTCGATCAGTGGTGTTTGTTCGTTCGAAAGTTCAAATCGGTATAAAAAATAAAGGGGGCAACAAAACGGGGAAAAAACAGTGTGGAAAAACCGAGGCAAATAAAAAAAAAAGGGAAAAATTCGTGAGCGGTGCGGAAAAATTTACAAAAGGCAGAAGTGGGCAAGGACTGGTGTTACGCGGCTGCTACGTGGCGGGCAACGGTGGGCACTAAAGGATACGCGAAAATCAGGGGATCCCTTGTGATGATACGCACCAACGCAGGTGATCAATATGAGAACATTTTTGAGAAATTTACCTACACTTTTCGGCCTCGTTCAAGGTTCAAAAATAAGCAATGAAAAAAACGGGGCGGCGCAGAAAAAATAATGAAAAAGGAAGGGGAAGAAGAAAAAGAAAAAGAAAAGGGTCTGGCAAAGGTGGTCATCCGAAATGGCAAATAAAGATACACACGAACAAAATTGCACAAAAATGAAGCTATGAAAAAATAGGATTTATATGAATCTGAAGCTGCAGAACGAGTGGCAAGACGCCGAAGCGGCAAAATAGTGAAAATTACCAGAGAACATACCAACTTTCTTAAATTAAAAAATGAAAAAACAGAAGAAATATATATCCTTCTGTATGCGTAATTTTGTACACGTTTTTTTTCTTCCTTTTTCCCCATTGGACATAGCTCATTTGGGGGGCAAAAAATTATCCCCCCTGCTGGTTATTCATGCATTTGCATATATAACATACACCTCAGCGCCTGCCTGCATTCGTGTATGCCGTATTTTCGATTTTAACAAATTGGTGAATAGAAGCGGACGGAACAAGTTCCACACAGGGGAAATGATTACAGAATTTAGTTGACAGAGATACCAAGTTAATTTCTTTTTTACCTATACGTTGTTTTTCACTTTTTCATATGCTGCAATGCAAATTGAAACATCCTGCAGTGCATGCATTTAATTTTAAATTAAAAAAGGCAAAACGGAAAAAAATAATTTCACACACATGGGACATCCTTTCGCCAAACTGGGAACAACTTGACGTGAAGAAAAAGGTTAGCAATTATCTTTATTTAATTTTTGTACATTTTACCTTATTTCCTGCCAAATGTATGACAATAGGCAACTGCAAATAAAAGTTGGGTTTCCCTTTTGTGTTTGTTTTGGAAAAGTTTTCCATAGGAGGGCGTGGTAAAGCAACGAAGCGTGACTGCCGTTGGCGCTAAAAATGCACCCCCCCTCATCAATATATTGCCAAGGGGTCAACAATTTTTCTTGGTGAACGAGGCAAATTTCCATGCCGTGTTGATCAAAGGGCATGTTTGATTAATTGCCAAATTTGGAACTATGCCCACTGTGTACATTTCAGTTGTCGCCACATGAGTTTGTGTGATTATCGATAAAAGGATAAAAAAATAAATTGAAAAAAATGTACATTTAAGACTATTTGTTTACCCACTTTTACAGTGTTGAAAATGTGGGGGATGGGAACAAATAGAGTACATACAGACATTTGCATCACTCGGTCAATTTATACACAGAAGTGTAATTGTTCACTCCCTCTGAGTTGTTTTTCCATTTTGTGGCCATTCACCTTTTACCCTCCTCTTCCCCTTTTAGGAAAACCAAATGAATGAAACGCTTTCAGTATGCGGGAAAGAAAAAGCCCAAAAACGGTGTTTCTCCCTTTGCGGAAAATGATGTAGTTTTATTATCTTTAAAAGTAAAATTCTCCACATTCGTAATTATGCGCAGAACCATTTTTAAGTATTTACATTTAGCCCTTCTTTGTACATTTCGAACGGGGTGTTTTACTCATGTGCCAGCTGTTTGCCAATTGTTTATGGTGTACACCGTTTGGATTGCTACTTTATGGCAGAGCGGATGAAAACGGAGCGCAGCAAAGTTTCCCTCCTTTTTGCAAAACCGTTCGGTGAATTCACACTTTTACATGTGCGTACTAATCCCCATGTGGACTTACGCGACGCGGCAAGTAAACCTTCCTGTGTTTCCCACTCGGAGTGGATGAACAGTGTTGCATAAAATAAAAAAAGTGTGTACTTTTTGGTAGCAATTTTGTCCCCATTTCAGGAGTACGTATATGTTGAGAAAATTTCACCCTTACAAAGGAAGTGACATGGGGAAGGTATTTAAAAAGAAGTTGCATGCGGGGTGTTGCCATGTGTATCATTTTGATCGTTCTTTAATGGGTCTTGTAAAAGTACCCCACATATTTTTTAAGAATATATTTTCTGACACAACAGATCAGTAGCGCTTACACGTTTTTGCAACTATGTTGTGTCATGTGGTTTTAACTTGCAAGCTACGGGACGAAGTATCAAAATACGTGCTCGCAGAAAATGAGGGCAGATGGAGCGCACATATGCTGATCCGATGGAATTGCTTTTTTTTTATAGATGTGTCGATGAGCACCGCTACAGCATAACTCCGATGTTGAACGCGCCACATGCAGCACACTCAATTTTGTTACCCACTGGAAGGCACCAATCACAACACATGCAAGAATTGCACATTAACGAATGCATACAAATTTATGTAAAAGGGTTATAGCACAGTTCGCGCTATGTTTTGTTCTGCAGTGTGCCAGTAAAAAAAAATTATTCAGTCACGTTTATACACGAATGGTTCTATTTTTTTTCTGTTCAATTAAAGCTGCGCAATTTGGATCGGGTTGGCTGCCGTGCAGATGATGGCACATAAATGCAATAGTAAAAATAGGAGGCGATATATGGCGTAATAAAGTTATGCATTCTTTTAAATTCTCTTTGCAGAAATGGCAAATTTAAAAGGGCCTTCTTTTGTTTGCCCTTGTAACGAAAAAAGCGAAATTACGCGCTTCTTAAAATGGATAAAATTTGTTACCCCACTTCGTTCTCAGTAAAACGTAAAAAAACTGTTTCATTGTGACAACATGTGAACTTTCCAACTACGCATTAATAGCAAAGTGATAAGCAATTAAGTAGCTTTTTTTTTTTTTTTTTTTTTTTTTTTGCTGTTCATGTTGTTCAGGCGAATTTTTACCTTTTTAACCAAAATGTCAGTGTTGTTAAAAAGCTAAAGGCTAGAACAAAAAAAAAAAAAAAAAAAAATTCACGCCAAAATGTGAGATAAAGCGATTTCAGAAATTAAAAAATGGCTTGATGGGATTTGCCCCCGCCCCCCGGGGGCTTTTGTACATTAGCATATTTGTTACGTGTACATTTTGTATAGAAGAACAACTTACTATACTAGTAGTAGGTATATTTATTATATGCGTTAATTTTACGCCTATACCAAAATGACCTTAGAGTCGTACAAGGCCATATAACATAGCCATTTGGCAAGAAGCAGTGTACAATTGTACAGCATAACCGTCAGTTTATGCTATATTAAATATATACCGCACTCCTCATTCCGTGTTTGTTTTCTTTGCGCGAAAATATATTAGTCGGAAAAATTAATAACTCTAGTTATTTTTAGCCGATTTGTTATGTTCATTTTGGATGGAAGCAATTTTTGCTCCTTTCGTGAAGCTATTTTTTAGGCTTTTACGTTTTTTAAAGAAGAAAAAATTCTTTTCTCTTGTTCGTGTTTATTACTATTGTGTTGGCATTTGGCTTCACCGCTTGGGCCTTCTCATGAAGAAGCGTTTTGACCTCTGCATTTGTATTTGTGCTTTCATATGTGAGCTTGCAGTTAAAGTGTACAAATATACGTTTATGTTTACATGTATATGTTTCCCGTGTACCTTTGCGCCGTTCAACTGTGGCCATTACCCAACTACAGTATATAATTTCCTCCCCGTGTTATGCATATAATTAAGTAATACAGTGGTATAAATTCTATACCTTGCCCCTATAACTTTGTGTGCCGTTATAATACACATACACACAGGCGAATAGGTAAAATATACTCATTCCCTGTATGTAGTTTTTTCAGTAAATATTGGAAAAAAAAATTTTTAAACAGATCATCATGTATTAGTAAAAAATAAAAGGAGTACATAACTTTTTGTTAAGACCCATTTGTGCGACTTTCTAATGAGAAAAATATTTGCATGAAAAGAAAAGGGTTTTTTGTATTCTTTGCCTTTTTTGCAGTTTCCGCACTTTTGCATCTGCTCTTTAAGAGTTCACACATGTGCCTTCGTTGCGCGCATGTTGTTCCCGCTTGTGTTATTTTACCTTCATATGCCTAGACGTACATAAATGTATTTACGTTTTTGTGACCCGTCCGGATTCGTCATAAATTTTTTTTAGTGCATGTTTCCGTCGTGACCTCCCTGCCTTGTACCGATTAGCCAATTGGCAAAAATTACGTACCTCGCTGTACTACTTCTTACAGTGGAAGCTCGTACCTGTACAGCACGTCCACTCGTACATGAAAGTTATTTTCTTCACGAATGTATTCCTTAGCAACGCATGCCGAGGTGCTAATTATTTATGTAAGTGCACACAGAACCGTGGAACATGTCCCGTTTTCTCATTTCCCCTAACGGTTTAGCACCCATTTGAGCTGAATTAACCGAACGTGGTATGGTCGCACATGCGTAAACTTCGTGTGCCCATGTACACCACATGTATATATGTTCTTTTTTGCGCAAAATAACGCCCCTGGTTATTCCGCTTTTGAATTTATCGTGGGAGTTACCTTGCAGTTGTGTTTGTCTGTGTTCGCTTTTGCGTCTTTGCATCGCCGAATCCGCTGCACCTTTGTGTGCGTGTATATTCCAGCCAATTTGTAACAGTAAACAGAATTACGAATCGTAATTCATATTAGTCCGTGTGTACAGTGGTACCCTGTGGCATTCTACTTTGCCAGATGGATATACATACCTACGTACAGGGACACATATATATATGCTAATGCAACCGTTTTACTTTTGAACTTTTTTAATTTTTTCAGTTCGATACCCCCATTTGGTGTGTCCAATTTGTTAAAGCTTCCTTGAACTTTTTAATTCATGTTCCATTTGTGCTTATCCGCCTGGAATATAGTGGAAGGAATAATTTGTTTTAATGCTTTGTGGGGAAGAGTTGCCTATGTGGTAAGTGCATTAAAAGTGATGCCCAAGCATTGGCGGCTACATGCGTTTACGCTTAGTTGTCGCTGATTTGAAATGATCGAGAAGTAGGATCGACGCCGCAGAGTTGCATTTGTTTTTGCTTTCCCCGTTATTGGTTTACCCACTTTTGGTTACCCCCTATTTGTACTTCCCCGCCGTTTTCTGTGTTCCCCATATTTTGCGGAGCAGGTGGAGACGTAGATCAACTGCTGATTCGCTGGAGAGTAAGAAAATCCGTGGCACACACAGAGTGTAGTGTGTCTTCATCTAGATGCATATTCACCTAACGGACGTTCAGCATTTTTGCGAACATATGCCACTGGTCTATGTTATGTACATATGAATGTAGTAATGTATGAATGAATATATGGAATGTGTGTGTACCTGTGCGCCGCGGAGAATTTTTAATTAGAGATCGGTCGAGAGGCGAATCTGCAGCATCTTGTGCATATGTACATATATGTGAATATATATACGCGTAAGTACAGGGTACGCGTTGTAACTCGCCGTTGTGCGTCCGAGCAAATTCTTTCAAGTAATACATTTTTGTTTTAAACCGTTTAATAAAACATTCCACTGCGTGAGTAATACGTGGACGCATTTTCGTTTTTATGCTGCTCCGTTGTGTTCTGTTCTGTTCTGTTGTATTTTTTTTTTTTTTTTTTTTTTAAATTTTGTTTAGAATTTTCCAGTGCGCATATGTCACGTGTATGTGAATATATGGGCCCCCAATTTTAGTATTTTGCACTGCGCCTTTCGCTTGTACGTTTTTGTCGTTCAAACGGAGGGCGCAGATAAAAGGGTGAAGGAAAAATCCGCCTTAGGAGTTAGCAGCGTGTGCGCGTATATGTGCACACACGTGTATGTTTGCACATCTTTTCCGAAGCGTTGTAAAAATATTAGGAGGAAGGATCACGAAGCGTTATTTCCCCCACCTTGTGAGAGCATTTCGCGTATTTGAAGGTATAGAACAGTTCGGGAAGTCTTCTTCTGTGCGATTGTATGGTATGCATAGGTGCAGCACGCCCGCGTTGTGATATATGCACGTGTATTGAGCAGTAAGGTAGCATCAACATCGCAGCGGTAACTGCAGAGCGGTCCACCTACTTAGCAGTGAACTTTTCGTAGCGGCCAAGTCGACGAAGCAGCCTGCGTGTCCCCTGCGCGCACACCATGGGGAACCTGCTAAACAGTCTAATTTTCCGGCCACACCCGCCCAGCTACTCGAAGAACCGACAGGATCTTCACTTTTTCGAAACGAAACATGGAAGTAAGATATGCGGGATTTTTATTGACAACAAGGCGGACACAACGGTTCTCTTTAGTCACGCGAATGCAGAAGATATAGGAGACGTAATTCGTTTTTATCAGTACCGATTGAGGCAGTTAGGGTTGAACTTGTTTGCGTATGACTATAGCGGGTATGGGCACAGTTCTGGGCACCCCACGGAAGCGCATGTATACAATGATGTAGAGGCAGCATATGATTATTTAGTAAAGGAGTTACGTATTCCAAAGCATAGTATAATAGCATATGGAAGGAGTCTAGGTTCAGCAGCATCTGTTCATATAGCAACAAAGAGAAATTTGCTGGGTCTAATTCTTCAAGCTCCTTTGGCATCCATACATAGGGTTAAGCTGAAAGTAAAATTTACCCTACCGTATGATAGCTTTTGCAATATTGATAAGGTACACATGATAAAGTGCCCCATTTTATTTATCCATGGGACGAAGGATAAGCTTCTTTCCTACCATGGTACGGAAGAAATGCTTCGAAGGACAAATGTGAATACGTATTTTATGTTCATAGAAGGAGGGGGGCATAACAATTTGGACAGCTCCTATGGAAATCTGGTTCATGCAGCTTTGGTAACTTTCCTTTATGTGCTGAAAAATAATATCCGAGAAAATGTGAACAGTGTATATGACATATCAAATGTGAACATGATGAAATTGAGGAATATGTTCATTTCGAATAATACAAAGAACATGAAGGAGAAGGTGAAAGAGAAGAACAGGAAGGGAGGAGAGGACAATGGAATGGTGACTACTTCGACGGGAAGTGTAAATGGGGTACACACTGATAGGAATAAAGCTACAGGCAGTCATGAGGTACTAAATTCGTTTATGAGTAATATGGAAAGGTGGTATACGGATGAGAGCATATTTAGGGTTTATACGAAGGAATCGGGTTATGATTCTTCTCAGAGTCTTAGCAGCGTTTTAGGATCTGCCGAGAGTACAGTGAGGCACATACCGGATAATACGTTTTACGAGAGTGACACGAATATTAGCATTGAGGACCTTTGTCGGTTAACTGGTGGGAAGAACAACATAGGTAGGAGTAAATTCAATAAGGGTATGGACAGTGGTAGTTCGTCCAGCTCGTTGATCAAGCAGGGAAGGACGGATCGAACTGACCGTACTGCTGTTAATCATCGGAGCGGACGCCGGGAAGTTAGCAGAGAACGTTACCCAGATGGTAGACGAATCGACAGTAAAGATGGCAAGGACGGGAGCCGCATGAAGGTGTGCTCAAGTTACGTGTACAACCCTGCGAGGAGGGAAAATATGTCACCCTCCAGTATGAACCAGAGTCCAAGTTATAACAGCCGCAGTAATGTGCACGTGGGTAGCGAAAAGGAGTCGATGCAACGAATCAATGGGAGCAGCATGAATGGTGGTAGCTCATCGGAAGGAATGAACTCTAGAAGATCGAGGGAGAGTAGAAATGTGTACACCGTGGATAGGGTGCCCAAGTTTTCCCAGGATATGAAGAATGCGGGCTCCCCCGTGGGTGAAGGGGGAAGCCATACACACAGCGATGGGCGATGGAATAACGAAAGGGAACAGGCAATGAGGGCGCATAGAAATGGAGGGCAATACTCAGGCGAATCAAGAAGAGGTGTTGGAGCATGTATCAGCCCAAGTAAGGAGAGCCTAGCGAGTGTCTCCTCCATTGGTAGCAAAATCAGCAGTGTGAACAGCGGACCCTCTAAGGGGGATAGGGGAAAAGTAATAATTGAATGTAGAAGGAATATGGAGGGTAATTCTACTGAGCAGGGGAGGAGCGTTATCAAAGGTGGATGTAGCACGAGCGAACTTCTCTGCACGAAGCCAGATTACAAAAAAGGAGGAAACAACATACGAAAAGAAATGAGGAACAAAATAACCGACATGAATAGCCACAAGTTTAACAGCTACAATGACTTCATCTACGGAAATCAGGAAAACAAAGGGGGTGATTGCCCCAACCAGGTTATGGAGCCTGTACAGAGGGAAGTGTCTTCAGCGAGCAGCAGCACATTGAATAACCTGAATTCGTTGTTTGCCTATTGATCCGTTTGGAGTGGGGAGGTCCGGCACACCACCCCATGTGTGTGGTGGGGCATATGTGAATGGTAAGCAGTAGGGAAGACCAGTTGCAATAATACGCATGTGAATATATTTTCCCCATTTGGAGCATGTCAGATGGTGCAACGCGGGGCGATTTGTCTGCAGTTGGAGGGAGAACCGAGGGCGCCTCTTTCCCCTTTTATTTTTTTTTAGTAGGCGGTTTGGGGGGGCCATACCAGTTCATGTGTGTGCCACGATGAATCCGAAGGTGACAACCAACGAAGAAAGGCTGAAATAGAAACATGAACTTAAACGTTGGATAGAGTTGTTAGTAGGAATTGTGCTCCCTCTTTGCACCAATGGCAGGCCATCTTGTTTTTGCAGTAATTGGATGAATGCACAGTAGGGAGAGTAACGAGTGAAGCGGCGTGAAGTTCCTTCGGCTAGTTGTATTAATGTCATACGTTTGAATCCCATGAAAGGTGCGCGACTAGGAAGTAGCTATGATGGAATATATGGAATGGTAGTTTATGGCGAGTGGGCCACCCAACGGCCTTTCAATCTTAGCACATCTGCCGGTATACAATTGAACGTCCGTGAGTTTGTTTCTCATCCGTTATTAAAGGATTACCCCTATGGTACATTTGTGGATAATGCTATGTATCTCTCACGTGGGAGATATGAATTTTTTTTTTTGAACACACGTGCGTTGGTGCATTAGCGCATCCGTGCATGCGTTGATATGTGACTTCCCCTGCCCGATTTAATTGGGCACGCGTCCCGACATCCTTACGAAGCTTCCTTCCGTTTCATTTTATTTCATTGTCCTTTTTTTTGTTGTTAAATCCCCTTTTTAAGTGATAGAAAGTATCACCCATTTAGCAACTCCGTGGTGCCCGCTTTTGTTTGTCCCGAAAAAATGAGCACCCATGGAAAAGAAGCGTCGTTTGTGGCATATCTGCCTACGCCGTGGACGCAACACATTAATAGTTCACTTGGAAGTTGCAGGTGCGCCAAGATGTGTTTATGCTTTCATGCGTATTTACCTCTTTTTGTTCCGCACCGATTTTCACCAAAACAAACTTTAAAATGAAAACTTAGCTTTAAACAAACATGTATTATACAAGATCGTCTCTTGTGGACATTTTTTTTTTATCGTCCATGATGTAGCCGTTTGGGAGGTTTTCCTCGATGGACGGGGGGAGCTTCAATAGGTAAACTGCCCTCATCCTTTCACCCCTGCGCAGAGACTGTCGTAGATGATGATCATCCCTTTGAACTGATCGCGTTTCTCTGGATGGAAAACATGTCGGCGCGTTTATTCTTTGCCACATTAGCTTGTAAGTTCACTAAATGGGGATCCACATATTTTTGAGGTTCACTCTCAGCATGGACCACTGGCAGGTTTCCACAGTTTAGGTTTGCGCAAGAGGGGAGAATTACCACCTGCCGCGGTGTGTCGTCCGTGATGTATCGCCCATGATGATAAGTTCCTTCCTTGAAGGGTTAATCAAATGGGGAGGAAAAAAAGGCTTACTTCTTTTCTCAATGCCGATGAAAAGATGAAGAAAAAAAATTGTTACAAGGCGCCTCCATTTTGGTAGTACATTTTGTATGTAAGTCCGATAGATGTTCCTTTTGCCCATCCACGTGGGTCATTTTTTTTTGACTCCGGGACCCTTCGGCAACCCCGTTTCAAATTGCCCATGGAAGGGCACCCTCCCCTAACTGTTACGCAGTACAACGGTTGGAGATTTTAAAAATTTTTTTTTTTTTTTTTTTTTTTTTTGCGAAGTTGTTCGTTCAGCATAGAGCTCCCATTTCGAGTGCGAAAGGCGTGGTGGTCCCCCTTCTTTGGGCTCTTTGGGGAATCTCCGAAACGGCTTTTTATTTTCTCTGGTTCCGCTGACGGATGAACATTTTGGCCTTTCTCGAAACGGGTTTTAAAATGCTGCAAGGAAGTAGAGAAAATTAGTAAGCCATTAGGCCATGAGTAAGAAGAGGAAAGGGCTTCCTAAAGTAGCCACCTTTTTTGTGAGGGAAATTTGTTTTCCACTTAGCCTCGAGAATTACCTTAGAAGCGATATAATTTGAGTATTTTTTTTTTTGTTTCTTCGTCTGAGCAGTTTAGCAGACCTCTATGTTACGGCGAAGAGGTGTAGAGTGTAGCCGAACTGGTCAAGTGGAACAGAACATGCGTCGTTCAGTGATGCTTGGGGCTGTTCCTCCGTACGCTCCTCTGTTCGAAAGGGCGTATATACCCCTCGTGTGAGGTCAATTTTGTGGAAACGCTATAGGACACGATGAATGTGAACAGCAGGAAGTTGCAGGTAAAATGTGGGGCTACCCACCTGTTGTAGCTGCGAATTTGCTATGTTTATGTGCGTATATAGGAAAGTTGCATATCACATGTGCGTCACATGGTCGTCACATCGTTGTTGCACCGTTGTTGTACCGTTTTCCCCCCCCGCAGGTGAAGAACAAGAACGCGGCGGAGGTGCAGATAACCGCGGAGCAGCTGATAAACGAGGCACTGGACCTGGAGGAAGTGGAGCAGAAGGTGAACTACAACCTGATCGACGAGGATGAGTTAAACGAATATAAGATAAGTAAGAGAAAGGAATATGAGGACAAAATAAGGAAGAGAAGGTACCTCATCAGTACGTATATAAAGTACGCCCTGTGGGAGGTGAAGCAGAAAGACATTCGAAGAGCAAGGTCCATTTTTGAGAGGGCATTAAATATAGACTACACGAATATAAATTTATGGTTAAAATATATAGAAGTAGAATTGTTAAATAAAAATATAAACAGCGCAAGGAATTTGTTCGAAAGAGCAGTTCTGTTGCTACCTATGGAAAATATCTTCTGGAAGAAGTATGCCCATTTGGAGGAAATCCTGAACAATTTTGTGAACTGTAGAAATATATACGAAAGATGGGTAAAGTGGAAAATAGACGAAACGGCATTTCTGTGTTATATAAATTTTGAGGAAAGATGTAGGGAAATTGATAAGTGTAGAAACATTTTCGAGAGACTTATTGTAACGTTACCTAAGATGGAATGTTTTTACAGATTTATTAAATTTGAGAGGAAGTATAAAAACGTGGATAGAGCTCGGGCATGTTTCGAAAAGTGCATCGAATTATTACCTCCCTCATTTTTGGATGAACATTTTTATATTCATTTTTGCAATTTTGAAGAAGAAAATAATGAATATGAAAGGTGCAGAAAAATTTATATTGAGGCACTTAAAATATTGCCAAAAAGTAAGAGTGAATTTTTGTACAAAAGCTTTTTGCAATTTCAGAAAAAGTATGCTGATAAGGACGAACTGGACGAGACGTTGATGATTAAGGAGAGGATTACTTACGAGGAGGAGATTAAAAAAAATCCTTCCGACTATGACACCTGGTTTAATTACATCAAATTGGAAGAGTCGAATATAAATTTAATGAATAAGGACAAGTGTGTTGTCCGAATTAGGGAGCTATACGAAAGAGCCATTAGTGTTATCCCACCTGTGGCAAATAAAAAGTTTTGGAAAAGATATATTTACCTGTGGATTAATTATGCCATCTTTGAGGAACTGCATGCGGAAAATGTGCAGAGAGCTAGAGATGTGTACAGAAATGTGTTGAAAATTCTGAAGAAGCAGAATTTCACCTTTAAAAAAATTTACCTACTTTATGCTAATTTCGAACTCCGGCAGATGGACATTCCAAAAGTTCGATCCATTTTTAACCGCGCTATAGAAAGTGTTAAGAAGGAGGAGATCTTCGAGGAGTACTGCGAGATGGAACTTCGTCTAGGCAATATTAAGGAGTGCCGCGATATTTACGCCAAGTACGTCGAGGCCTTCCCCTTTAACTCGAAGGTAAGTGTGGGGCACATTGTTGAGGGGGCTGATTGTAGTGTTGACGAAGCGGAGCGTAGTTGTTCCCATTGTGCAGTTTTAACCGATGCTGCCACATGCCCCTTCCATCCACTCCTTTTCCTTGCAGGCCTGGATCTCCATGATCAACTTCGAGCTGTCCCTGGACGAGGTGGAGCGGGCTCGGCAAATCGCAGAAATTGCCATCCACTTGGACGACATGAAGCTCCCCGAGCTGGTAGGCCAAAATGTGCCCAGTAAATTTTGCACCCTCATTTGCTGTAAAATTGTGTCGTTCCGTTGGGTAATCCGACCCTATTACTTGTTACATTTCCCCCATATTGTGTCTCCTTTTTTCCCATTTCCGCCCAGATCTGGAAAAACTACATCGATTTAGAAATAAACCTGCAGGAGTACGAAAATGCGAGGAAGTTGTATGAACGGCTTTTAAATATAACCCAGCATTATAAGGTACAGTTTTCATGTCGAGGGGAGGGTGTATCTGCGTTGTATGGCGGTAACGTCGCTACTATATACTTCAGCGAATTTATCACCACCACTGCGGATAACTCATCGGTTTCACTCCACTGCAGGTCTACAAGAGCTACGCGGAGTTCCAGTACATCTACTTCGACGATATCGCCAAGTGCAGAGAAATTCTGGAAAACGGAATCGAGTTTTGCAAGAAGAATGAGCTTGTCAATGAAAGGTGCATTTTGCTGAACTTCCTCTACGAAATTGAAAAAGACTACGGGGATAAGGACGTTATAGATAAAACGCAGAAACGGTTACCCAAGAAAGTCAAGAAGAGAAAAATCATTAAGAAGGATGACGATGAAGTAGTGGAGGAGTTCATCACGTATGTTTTCCCGGACGACGGCAACCAGTCACAGGTGAGGGGGCAGGTCATTCGATCTTCAGCACGGGGACCCTTTCCGCATGACACATGTGTTGCGATTACTACTTGGTGACTTTTATGATCTTTTTTGTGTCACCTTTGTACCATTTGCCTTTCTTCTTTTTGTAGAACATGAAGATATTTCAGAAGGCCCTCGAGTGGAAGAAGAAAATGGAGGAAGAGCGGGCGCGGGAAGCGAAGAAGCAGAAGAAGAAAGAAGGCGCAGATGAAGATGACGACGATGATGACAATGACGGAGCCGAGGAGAACGACGAAGGGAAGAGTGACACTGAGTAGGACCACCCGCAGTGACACTGTAAATACCCGAAAGACGATACGAAAAAAGGGAGGGCACTTTCGTAAATGCATGCGTTATGATGCAGAGCTGACTAAACGTAGTAAACACCCCCCGTAAATTAGTTTCCCGACAAGTATATACCAAACTGAATGAGTGAGGTAAGTGCTTTGAAAAAGCATCCTCACCACTCAGTAATTATTTTTAACGAGTATGATATTATTTTTTTTTGTACCTTTTGTAATTTTTTTTCTACATTTTGGGGGAAATGCTCACTATTATTTGTCTCCCCAACGGTTTGCATTTTTCTTTTAAAAGGCGAAAAGGTTAAAAAGAAAAATGAAAGCCCATTTCAGGGTTCAGAGTTATGAATACCCATGATGGGAAGAGTTATGATTTTTTTTTTTTCCTCCTCTACCTGTATGTTCATACATTTTTTGTGGTGAGCTGAGTACTACATCCGTACTCTTCACTAACCAAATGAATTATGAGATGTTAACGTTAAATGAATATTCGCGTTTGAAGAATTTAAAAGTACTTAATACACACCATTTTGATTTACACCACTTGGTGATCCAACTCGTTTCAGTTTTATGGCAAAAATGGCCAATCACTGCCCATTGAGGTAGCTATTTTTTTTTTTTTTTTAAATGGGAAAAAAAAAAAAAAAAAAAAAAAACAAGAAACAAAAGAGATCATAAGTCATAGTCATGCTTTTGTAAAAGGCCTCGGAAGAATTATCTTTTTTTTTTTTTTTAACCCAATGGTGATTACCCCAAGGTGGGTTGTTTCATCGGTGTGTGTTACTATCCTTTGAGTGGTCCGAATGATACGTGTGTGTTCATGTTTAGCAAAGCTGCCACATATGCCAATGGGTATGCGCAAGAATGGGATGTGTTTACGGCAGCGTTAAGGGTTAGTAAATAGGGAATTGCCCCACATGGGTGGTTATATTTTGTTCGGTCACGGCCCTTTCACAGTTTGGTTTTTTATTGCTTTTACTTTTTTACGCAAATTGGAGTAAAAGGGTTGTCTTTTGCGGAAACTGCCACCTCGGAAAATGCAAAATGTTGTGCGGACAGGAGGGGTTGACCAAAATGCCATTTAATGGCACGCACTCCAATGTGCGAATGTACACATGGCAGACGGGAGTGCGTACCTGCACTTCAAATTATGGGGGCATCGATAGGGCGTAACCCGTCGACAGGTATAAAAGGCGCGAATATGTAAAAAGGATTAAACTTGCCTCTACCCTTTTATGCTCGTGTTGAATTGTGTAGACATGTAAATGGTACACTTGCTGAGGTACATCAAATGCATGCGAGAAATGTGCCCTTGAGAATGCGCGCATATATGAACGCACATAGGGATGACTTAGTGGCGCATACCTCCAAAGGGAGGTTCCCTATTTTATGCTCTTTACCATATTTTGCGGCAACCGCTTCGACAGAATTGGAAAAAAAAAAAATTGTGCGTATTATACGGACATTACCAGCAGCACAGATTTGCTCTCAAATTTTTTTTTTAAATTCCTGTGCGTTAGCAAAATGGAGCGAAAGACCCACGGTGCATCCCGAGATGCGTCCGTTCATGGAAAAAGAGTACGTTATGTTATGCGTTGGGGTTAAAGTGGATATGTAATTCGCAACACGGGGTGGCCAAAATTGGGAGAGGGGGTTCTTTTCTTCGAATGAACGGTGCATGCACATGCGGTCGTACATATATATATAAACGTTCGTTAGCACGTTAATATCCGCGCTTGTGAACCCCCCGAAGAGCTGCTGCACTCTTCACCTCTGCGAGACACTGCCCGTTCATCAAGGAATTTAAACTTTATTTTAAGCTGACCTTATAAACACCATTGTTTTGCGAGGGTAGCAGAAAAAAATGGAGTTGCATAAGCAATTGAGTTTCCTGTGGTTTGTTTCGTTTGCTTTTCCTTTTTTTCCATTTACCATGTCCGGCTGGAAGGTGAAAATCGGCTTACAAGAATTTGCACCCATTTGTGGGTTAAATTGGTGGAGAAATGGGCCCCTTTGGGGTAGCACTCCGACGGTTCAACAGGAAGGTACATTTTTGGGTATGAAAAAATCAGGGTGGGGACATCTACGGAAGGTTCACCCGTCCATGTGTTGGAAAGCACGTCTGTTCAGGGGCACACGTAATTAATACGTACGTACGTATGAACCGCCTAACCGGGTATTGTGTTGACCGCCCCACTCCTCTTCGGGTGTTTCTTAATGGGGGTAATAATTTCACCCTCTTGCGGCATACGCCTAGTAAATGCGCACAAACGAGAGGTGAACAGTTAGCAAAAAGGATTTTGCAAATGCGCGTTGGTCATCCTGTGGTGGCCAAACAATGTCGCAGTGGACACAAAAAGCATGTACACATGCAGGCAACAATGGGAGTGTTTAATAAATCCCTCGTAACGAAATGGCTAACTTTTAGGGCATCACAAGATGTGCAACCGAAAGGGCGAACTTACGGGCAAGGGGTGTACTTGCAATAATTTTCGTGTCATTTTGTACGTTTGTGTTTTCTTAGTCGATTAACACCCTCAGAGAATATGTGATCATTTGTAAAAAAAAACAATAGGTGACAGGAAGAGAGGGAGAAATAATAAGAAAACGAAAAAGTAAGCTAAAAGGTGAAAAAAAAAAAAAAAAAAGAGCCTTTGGCACGCCCACCCCCGGGAACGTGAACGCATACACACCAGCCATATGCCCATCTGCGTAAAAAGAGGAAGGTAGCAGAATTTAAGAAAAAAAAAAAGGAACGAATGTTATATATTTTTTTGTGTTCAAGTTCAAAACTGAGCATCACGCACCATGTAGATATATGATGAATCGATTGGAGAAGAAATTGGCATCTGCGCGTCAGCGAGTATGTGCATACGACCCAGGGCCCATGTGTGAGTTAATTTTAATTTCCCGTAAGCACGTGCATGTACAGGCATACGCATAAATGGTATATATAAACGCATATATAAATGTAGGTACAAATGTATTACAAATGTATTTGTATAATGTATGTATAAATGTATATATAAATATATATATGAATGAATGCACTATATATATTCGCTCATGGGGCACATTTCAGATCGAAGGTAAAGAGTGAAGGTCAATGGCTTAGTGCATGATAAGGATGAACACTTTTAAAAAGGGGCGATAAATTTTTTCAACTAAAAGGTGAAAAAAAAAGTGTTATTTTGGGGTGAACATTTTAATTGGACTTTTTTTTTGGCACGTTTTACCATTTCTTGGCAATTTCACGTTCTCTTGCACTTTTTTCGCTTATTTTTTTTTTTCACGTCCTTTGGCAATTTTTCGCTTTTTTTTTTTTTTTCACGTCCTTTTGTATATTTCCGCATTCTTCTCGCGTCCTTTCGAATTTGATAGCTTTTCTTCGCATTTTTTTATGTGTGTTTTTATTTCTTTTTACTTTTACTAAGATACCCTCACACATAAGTAAAAGTGAAGTACGTCCAATTCGTGAAAAACCAATAGAGCGCAAACACGCCCATCGTTAGTGTGTTTGCGTCCGTTCCTCGTGCCTTTCGCACGTATCCCATTATTATGTGATTCTCCCCGTTTGTTTAAGTTGCCTTACATTTGTTTTTACAGCAGTGTATGTCAATTTTTGAGAAATGTGAGAAAAGAGAAAAGAGAAAAAAGAAAAAGGACAAATAGAAAAAGAAGAAGGTGAAAGAGGAACACCTGGATAGATACATATCCAAGCGTGTCACATTTCGCCCGTCACACATAACGTGCAACGTGTAACCTGTGCTTTTTTTTTTTTTTTTTTTTTTTTAAACACTCTCTTCCTGCTTCTTTTTTCCCTTTTTTTGTATTTCCTGTTTGCGTAACGTAAACTTCGCCTTCGAAAGTTTTGTACATGTACATAAAATTTTCAGCGGAATGTTATGTACAAGGTGATACATTCATATCCGCATGTTTTTTTTTTTTTTTTTTTGGGGCAAAAGTACAGGATATAAATTTATAAATCGTTACGTGTGTGCATATTGACCATGTCTACATAACTTGACAAGCTTTTAAGCCATGTGCACACCGAACAGCATAAATATATAGGTGTCTATATGTGTGCATATTCGTATGTACACCTGTGCGAATTCTTCTTTTTTTTAGTGCCATTAAGGAGCGGATACTTCAGTGTAATTGCATTTGTCTAATCCTTTTTGTGTCCCTATATAGACGAATAAGAAAAGAAGTTTTTTTTTTTTTTTTTTTTTAATCTTTTTTTTGTCCGTAGAACAGGTCTAACATAGTTTCATGTCAGCATGTCGTTGTAATGCCTGCTCGCATGTACTACGTACACATGATTGAGCGAGTTGCATCTCCTTATTTCTTTTTTTTTTTTTTATTATTTTTTCATTTTTTTCAATAACTTTCCTCCCCCCGCTGTATCCTGCGTACACATTTATGAAGAGATATACAGCTGCATTTTTATGCTCGAATTCGTACAATTCGGTAGATCGCCATTTTGCCCCTTTTTCTGTGTAAAGACATTACACATGACACTTTAAAAACTACCTACATTTCATAACGTACGCGCGAATCTGGTGTTTCTTTTGTTTAAATGAAGAAAAAAGTACACATCAGATTTTATTATTTTTTTTTTTTTATCGAATTGTTGCTTTTTCTTGGTGTACGTTAATTAAGAGTGCATATAAATGTACACATTCGCACGTGTGTTTGTATGTATGTAAGTATCTATGTGTTGGTAATCTCTTGACATATTTACATACCCGCGCAGGAACATATGCATCACGCGTTACGCGATTTAGGCATTCCTGCCGTTTGGGAATATAGTTTTTTTTTTTTTTTTTTTTTCTTCCATAAAGAAAAGGAGTAAATTTTAACTTTTTTTTTTTTTTTTTCCATAAAGAAAAGGAGTAAATTTTAACTTTTTTTTTTTTTTTTTTCCATTAGAGAAGGTTCATCTCGCTTTCTACATATTTATATATTCGCACATAGGAATCCTTTTGCATGTGCTCTTTCAACATTTCTACTTAGGGATTTCGTGCACTGGTGGAAGGCCGCCGCGCTGGGCAGTGCACATAACCGCGTATGGATATGCATGCGCCGATAACTTTTAAGCCTCCATTTTTTTGCACTGCGCGAATTCATAATATATCGAAATTTATAGAATATTGATGTATCCACGTCCTTTTTTGAAAAAGTTCATTTAGTTATCTAGCTGTGTAGTCATTTGGTTAGAGCATGCCTTTTCCTAGTAACATAACATACGCATTTTTGCATGTGTACACGTGCACACACGCGTATGTTATGTTCTGGGCTTTAAGCTGAACATATGTGTTCGTGACTACATACGTATGCGCAGCTAAGAGACAGTTTTGAAGGCCCATCGTGGTTTTTTTTCACATATGCTATGTTTGAAGTACAAGTCTACATATAACGAGGGGCACATCAAATTGAATTTTTTTTTTTTTTTATTCGAATTTACAAACGAGGAGTAATTCCTACGTGACGATGAAATAAAGAAAAAGGAAAAGTGCAACATTTTTTCCCCCCCCCTGTAGGTGCATAAGCGTGAATTGTAAAAAGTTCATTGATACTTTGCAACGCGGGAATACGCATATTTGTGTTGTGTGCCTTTTGTACACGTATGTACATGTATCATGCGTATTGTCCTTTGTCCTTTTTTTTTTTTTTTTTCGTGCGCTTTGCTCTTTGTGCATGTGCGTTATGTATGTATAGTTGTTCTTGTAAATACGTGTGTTTTTTGTATGCACATAAGGTATTATTCATCACGACAGCTCCACTCCTTCGATTATGTCACTTTTTGAGCATACATCCTAACATGTAGTAACTACCGCACTCGTTTTATTAAAATGAATATGCAGACATCTGTCAACATGCGTATGGATGTGCTTATGTGAACATATAAACACGTACGCACATGTTTATGTTTACCATGTGTGTTCATTTTTTTTTTCTTCTTTTTTTTTTTTTTTTTGTTAAGGTGGCATAGGAGAATAAATAAGCGAGAGAGGGGTCATTTACTCGAGAGAAAATACCATTAGACATGAATTTTTTGTCGATAGTTCGCGAAAACTTGTGTTTGGTCGTTTATCTCTCTTACGTCCGTTCCCCCTGAGTCGTATACACTCTGAGCCTATTTGTATGATCTGCTTCCCCGCTCTGGCTCCTTTTTTTCATGTGACATTTTTACATTTTCCAAGTATCCAATTTTTACTGCATTGTTGTTTATCTGTCTTTTTGTTCACCATAGTTTGGTGACAACACAGTAACGTTTTTGTCGCGTGTTCCACACGATTTTGTCTCACACTTGGCGTTTTCTATCAGAACTGGCATTTTTATCTGTCCTTCGCTTACATTTTTTTGGCGTAAGATTTTGCTCCTTTTTTTGTCCTCACAAAATTGTGCGCGAGTATATGCACATGGAAATTATCCATAAAAAAAAAACATTGTGTATACGTAAGTAACGCCCCCTTCGTGTTTGCATGCGTATGATCATCTGTAGGTTGGTATACTTTACTTGATACCCTAATTACAACTGCAGCTGTGCGATGTTGCCACGTTGTGGTGTTCTACATAGTAAGGCAGAGTGGTATATCCCCCCAGTTACATGCACGCATTAATCCTGGGCGCATATGGTATTTTTTCTGGCACTTTTGTGATGGCTGCACGCTTAATTGACCGCTTGTGTTGATACATTCAAACGGTCCTGCAAAATCTGTAAGCCGTTAACCCCAAAGCGGAAGGGCGAGAATATCTGTCACGTTGTGAGATAAATTTATATTGAATTTTTCGTTTATTCCTCCCATTTTAAGGGGGTGCCGAGTGATACTTTTCTCGTTTATTTCTTTCGTCTAAAGACAAGTGATTTTTTTTTTTCTTTTTTTTTTTTTCATTTTTTGATTTTGCACGGGTGCAAGGGTTAAGTGGGCATCTTCGCTCGTTCTATGTTTGCATTTGAATGTTGCCATTTGCAATATAGCTGTTGTGTCTGTCTTTACTGTCAACACTGTTGTCATTATATTGTCTGTCAACATTGTCATCTCCCTCACCGTTAACTTCACTCTTTTTCATAACATTTTGGTTTCATTTTTACCCACTTTGTTATTACAATTTTTTCCTACCTTTTATTTTGACCTCCGTTTGATTTCCCCCGTTAGTGTTACATAAGCACTGTCCTTTTTTTCACATTTGGCGAGCTTGGCTTTTTCCCCCTTTTGCGTTGTTTGGCTGGGTGGCTTTCCCCCCGTTGAACACTCTGTCGTACATGCTTAACACGTTTGGGAGAGAGTGTCATTACGCCATTGCTTCATTTGCATCGTTGGTCCGATAATCCATTGTAATATTGTACCCTCTACTTCCCCCCCAACACGTGTCCTTCCCGCTAACATGTTTGATCAACGGGAGGAGGCAAAAAATTATTTCCCCGATTTCATGCTGAATGATTCGGGGTGCTACAACATCGCCGAAGGAGATTCCTTGGGTGTGAATTACGTGAATAATCTTAAAAACAAACTTTTTAATTTTGATACCATTCAAACAAGTCATGTGGAAGATGAAAGTGGTGACTGCCAGAACAGGGTCGGAAGGACAAATGGGTGTGACGATGACCGCGCAAGTATGAGCAGATATAACAGTGGGGAGACCAGCGTAGAGGTCAACCAGCAGATCTCCAGTATGATTAGCGGAGAAGGCATCGTCGAAGAACGTATCGCGCAGAGCAATGAAGAAATCTCAGGAGAAGGAGCAGCAAAGCCGACTGGTATACAGGACGGAGGAGAGTTAACCAGCGGATTGGACAGCATAAGCTCCATGAACCCCGACGTGTACGACAAGAAGGAAAAATCGAACAATAGCAGTGCCAACGCTCCAGTGAAAGGTACCCAATGGAGCGCACCGTTTGTAAGAGCGGGAGCGGTTGCATGGTGAAAAGACAGCAACCGAGTTGTATACCATGTGTATATATATGTGCATGTGCCTATTGGTACGTTTATACGTTTTATTATTTCCCCCCCCTCAGCAGAGAAGAGGGATCGCACGCCCAACGACTACCTGAACATCAAGAAGAGCAAACTGATTAACAACTTGAATTTTTTCATGCGCGTGTGCTGCAACAAAAACTCCTATATAAAATTCATTAATCACTACTTTAACATAATTTACTGCAACAATATCAGCATATTATTTATGTATGAGGGTATTTTGCAAAAGTTCGATGAGCGGAATGAGATGAATTTGACGGAGAATGACTACTACAATGCGTATGTGAAGCTGAACCAGGTGCCAATAGTGATATACGGAAATGGGGGTAGTTGCGATAACGGTATATTCGATGGATGTGCAAATGGAAGAGGTTTTGCAACCGCCCTGAGCGAAATAAAAATAGACCTGGACACGAATCAAGAGTGCCTCAGAAACAACTCCAACCTTGAAAGCAGTGTGCTCAATTTTATTAACATTTACGATAATTTGACAGTCAACTTTTTCAATCATATATTCACCAAAATTAACAACAAAGAAATGAACATACATAATTCGAACATAGACCTTATCATATATAATTTTCTGTACAAGAAGCATCTCCTAAAGGAGAATATTTTTAATCTGCTACTAAATATTAGCAAGTCTTATGAAATAAAATATGGTAACATTCTTGCGGAGATAAAAAATGACGAACATATTAAGGAGAAAAATGAGAAAATAATTTTTGAAATGTTGAAGGACAAGTTGGAGGGGCGATTCAGTGGCTCCAAAAAGAGGGGACGAACACCGTGGGGATTGCACTCCGATGTGTGCAACGGTGGGAGTGGCGTTGATATGGGTGTGTGCCAAGGTGAGGACTACAACTCCCAGAACGGCTGCTTGTACGACTCCCATCAAATGCGACCCGCCGATAGTTATGACCACATGCAGGAGGGACAGAATCAAAGGGGAATCGACGGAGATGCAGGAAGCATGGCCAACTGGGGGAAACCCGAAATGCATGAATCGTCCCATGGGGAGCTAAATGAGTTACTAAGTAAAAGCAAGGAAAGCGAAACTGCAGATATTTTTTGCGAAATAAAAGACTCAAATATGAACAATAGTAATTTTAACAACATGATTAGCAACAACACAGATGCGACTACGACGACGGCAGGAAGTGGAACGTCTACGTCAACGGGGTGCACCACTGGGAATGTGTACAGTCATGGGGCAGACATGGCGTTGGAGGAGAGAGTTGTTCATGTGGAAAGCGGGATCACGTCCACCAGTTCGATCTACGAATTTGGGGAGAACTGCGCCCAGTGTGGGGGCACCATGAGTAACGGCAACTGCGCTAACTGTTCCAACTGTGTGAACTTCCCGAACGGAGAACATCCCCTGCTGCAAGACATTAAGGAGATGCTGAACAAAGAAATCGAATCGTACGAAGAGTACTATACCAAAGGAATGGAGGAGGAAGAAGATGAAGAAGTAAAGGAAAAAAATGAAAACATAATAGAAAATATTTACACCTTTTTAAAAAATAATGTATTCATCCCAAGCAACAATATATATACAGACTTTATGGAAAACGGGAATGATATTTTTTTTAGCAAAATAAAAAAAAACGATAAAGCTACCTACTTTAGGCTGATAGAAAGATTCGATCGCATGTACAACTTTATAAATGAATTCAGGAGCAGCCATTCGGCGAATGAAATGAGTGAAGAGAGAGTCAGTCAGGAAATCAGCGAACCGTTCCCCAAGTACAGAAAGAGAAGATGTAGCCACGAGGAGGATGAATCAAGAAACGCAAGTCACACGAAGAGGTGCTTGCGGAATTACAACAGTAAGAAGAACCGGCCGATTAAGAGGAGCAAAAGGATTATCAAGAAGGCCGAGATGTCTAGACTTAAAAAAATGAAGTAGTGCCAAGTAATGAAGGAGGGATGATCCTTTCATATGGATAAGAGACAAATCTTTGCGGTGAAAACTTTCATTACACGGGAGCGTTACCTATAAACGTAGAAAAGAAGATAAAAAAATATTAGGTAAATAATGAAGGTCATTCGTTTTTGCTGTTTTTGAATTTTTCTGTTTTTTTTTTTTTTTGATTTTTTTCGTAATTTTTAAGTACAAAATTGAGGGTTATTTTATTTTTTTTTTTCCGTCCAATATTTGCATTCCCTCGTTTGCATGTCAATGAGTAGTGTTTCGTGTGTGTGGTTAAGCGTATGGGTCGACTAGGAAGCTGCTCCGTAGCGTAACTGCCTCCGCAACTGTTAGTGGGTATCCATACGCATTCACCTCCCCTTCCCACGAAAGCGCCTTATGAACGCCAAGCAAATGAAAACAGGCCTAGCATTTCGTAAGCGGAAAATAAAACGTACACACGAATCATACGGTTACACATGTTGACGTGCGTGATGTGTGTTCACCTGGATAAACGTAAACAGAGCAATCTGTTGAAATATCAACGTGAAATGTGTCCGTTCAGTGTATCCAAAAAAAAAAAAAAAAATTGACACCTCGGGGGGGAGGTTCACATTTTTTTCATAACATTTTCAAATGGGGAGTAAAACCTAGACATGTAAGGGTGGTCAGTCGGGAGTCCTTGCATTCTCCGCAGCTCTTCCGATAGGGATACAAACAGCAGATATATGCAAATGAATGTTTCATAAATGACCACTCAGCGGATGCGTTAGGCTCGCTGAGGGACTTTCACAGGCACATAAGCACATCAACGAAGGTTCACTTAAATAATTCCTCGCCCATAAATAAGCATTTCGTGTGCATGGACCTTTCACGTTCGCCTGCGTACACATCGCCCGATAAATGAAGCAAACAACGATAATTTTTGCTACACAGCGTGTGATAAAGGGATTTATGATTTTTTCCTTTTACTTTTCCTTTTGAAAATCCACAGAAAGGGGATAAACCAAAACAAAAAGCGAGAGGTAAAGGAGCCAAGGAAAGCACAGAGCCAATGAGGAATTTGAAGAGAGACAGACGTATTCCCCAAATGGAAAATCCAAGAAATTTACAAAGTGGAATGAGAAAAAAAAAAAAAAAAAAAAAAGGAAGTAAGGGGGTTAGAACGAAGGAAGGGGTGTAAGGGCGTTACAATCAAGGGTGTAAAGATGCTAGGGCTGGAACGAAGGCAGGGTTGTTACGTGGTTGCTGCAAGGAAGGTTGTAAGGGGCGGTCGAATGAACGGTTGAGGGTTTAGGTTTCAGAGTTTAGGTTTCAGGGTTTAAGGTTTAAGGTTTAAGGTTTAGGGTTTAGGTTTCAGGGTTTAAGATTGACGGTTCAGGATTGAGGGTTCAGGATTTAGGGTTCAGGGTTTAGGGTTCAGGGTTTCAGGGTTTAGGGTTCAGGATTTAGGGTCTAGGATTTAGGTTTCATGATTTAGGTTTCAGGTTTCAGGGTTAAGGATTTTGTATTTATGTTTTAGTGTTCAGAGTTTAGGGTTCAGGGTTCAGGATTTAGCATTCAGGTTTTAGGTTTCAAGGTTTAGGCTTTTTAGGTTTAAGGTTTAGAGTTTGGGGCTTGGGATTCAGAGTTTAGTGTTCAGGTTTTAGGATTCAAGCTTTAGGGTTCAGAGTTTGGGTTTCACAATTTAGGGCTTAGATTTCAGGGTTTAGGATTTAATGTTCAAGGTATATGGTGAAGAAATAATACGTCATAAGGAAACTGTTAGGATTAGAAGTTGGGGGTGTTAGAAAGAAGGTTGTGAGGGCTGTTAGAATGAAGGATATGAGAGTATTAGAATCAAGGATATGAGGATATTAGAATCAAGGATATTAGGTATTAGAATCAAGGATATGAGGGTATTAGCATGAAGTGTTTATGGGTGTTAGAATCAGAGGGTTTTTAGAGTGGAAGGAAGATGCTATACGGGGTCGTAGAATGGAGGAGTGTTTGAGATGTTCGAATTATGCGTATTATGTGTATTAGACTAAATCTTTAGGGGTGTTAAAAAGAAGTGCAAATGGGTTGTAGAATGATGTTGTTGTGTTGGAATGAAGGTTTAGGTATGAAGGTGGGGTTAGATGTATAGGAACAGGTCCTTTCTAGGTTAATTAATCATAATATTGCCTGGTATATAGCTTCTTAGGCGGAAGTTTCTTTTTTGTTAAGAAACATGAACAAGGAAAAAAAAAAATAAAAAGAAAGAGGAAAAAAGGAAGGAAAATAAAAAAAAAGGAAAAAAAAAAAGTGAAGGAAGAATGTAATGCACAATCAAGGAGAGAAAGGGGAATGTTGCATCTAAGAATTTTTAGCTTTAGCTTTTCTTTTTATAGTTAAAGAAAGAAAAAGAAGAAAAATAAGAAAAAAAAAGAAAAAAAAAGAAGAAAAGAAAAAAAGAAAATGAAAAAAGAAGAAAAAAGAAGAAAAAAGAAAAAAAAAAAAAAAAGAAAGAAAAAGAGAGGAAGGAAGGGTTCTGGGTATGGGAGTAGGGTAAAGGATATTAGAGTTGAGGATTAGGAAGTGAGGTTAGGGTTAAGGGTTTAGGAGTTCGGGTTTAGGGTTGAGGGTTTACGGTGTGAAAGTGAAGGTTCCGGGTGTAGGGGTAGGCTTGTTGGTGTGAGAGTAGGTTGAGGGTATTAGAATGAAGATTCCAGGTGTGAGTGTAGGTTGAGGGTATTAGAATGAAGATTCCAGGTGTGAGTGTAGGTTGAGGGTATTAGAATGAAGATTCCAGGTGTGAGTGTAGGTTGAGGGTATTAGAATGAAGATTCCAGGTGTGAGAGTAGTTTTCCGTGTGCTATAGTGAGGGTTTCAGGGTGTATGAGTAGGTTTGAGAGTGTGGAAGTAGGGTTCAGGTTGTGAAAGTGAAGTTTCTGAGTGTAGGAGTAGGGTTTAGTGTTCAGTTTTTAGGGATAAGATTCCCGATGTAAGCGTAGGATTCAAGGTGTGAGAATAGGTTCAGGTTATGGGAGTAGGGTTTAAGCTGTAAAAGTAGTGTTCCGGGTATGAGAATAAAGGTTGAGGGTGTGAGAGTAGGGTTTATGGTGTAAGAATAAAGTTATTCTCTGTTTTGAGGCAACAATATGAGCTGTTTGTTTAGCATTTTAGGGGTGCATGTGCATTCTTCGTAGGAGGGTGGAACTTAGAAATGTAAGGAGATTAAAAAAAAGGGTTAATGAAAAAAAAAAAAAAAAAAAAAAGGACCAAATGAGCGAAGAATAAAATAAATATAAGGGAAAATGGGAAAAGGAGGATTAAGAAAATGAAGAATTCCGCACATTCTACTTCTGGAAGGGATTAGTCATAAAGTGATAATATGCGTTGAAGGAATACGTTGCACACAGTACTTAATGGAGTAGTACTCCTATATGAAAAGTAGCATAGTTATTGAATAGTGGAGAAAATGGGTTCGAAGAGTGAATTCGATAAATTAAAGGAACAATGGATTCAGGCAGGGAGAGTAGGATATAAACGGACGGAGGTAAAATGCTTTATTAAAGAGTATATGTAGAATCATATTTTAAGCATAAGTATAAGGATAATTCTGTTGTATATTGTTGGGATGTATATTCTGTGTCAACCTTGAATATAAATGTGTTCTTTTCCCTTATAGGAAGAACTACTGAGGATGATAGAAGGATGGATCAATGTAATGAACGGTAACGTTGATCAGAAATATTTAGATATGGGAAGGATCGGGTGCGAGCACATCAAAATAAATGATCAGGATGCAACCAAGGAAGAAAAAGCCTGGTGTGCACTCATTGTAGGGGAAATATTGAAAATAAGAGATAAGATGAACGACGCATTCAGTAGGAATACTGTGAATGTTAAAATAGCGGACTATATTGAGTGTGCTATAAGGAAATTATGGTTCCATCTATACAAAAGAATGTATTGTAATGCTGAAGAAGTTATTAAACTCGCCTTTGGAGCAATGGATGATCTGTGCGAACATATGGCGCAGGATAGGAAGTGTGAAAAATGTGAATACGGAAGAATTGCGGTTGTACATGTAGGAGGTGCAAATATTTACGGTCTAATATTCAATAAGATGAGTGAGGATGGTGGGCTGTCAGACAGGATGTATAACGAACTACCAAAAGTTACATGTTATCAACAACAACAACAACAACAACAACAACAACTATCGAAATTCGCAACGGCAACCTCCGTGGGCAATCCCTTCTTAATGAAATTATTGCTACAATGGATATGGGTAAATGGGGACCCGACGAAAGGAGTAAATGTAAGGAATTTGAAGGGCAGAGAAAAGTAGTACCATGATCATATAAGAATAATATTATAAGGAATAATGCATAGTACATACTTTGAATGCAGGAAATAATGTGTATACATATATAGAGAGAGAGATGCATTTATATAATGTATATGTAAGTGTATATATGTATTCATGGTCATTTATTTTATAGAAAGGTATATGGGTCGACCTGAAGAATGTGGTTGACGACATGATGAAAAATATACAGGAGGATGGGCATAATGATAAAGGACACTGTTCCACGTTGGGCGAAGGCAAGGTCAGGGAAAAGGAGTTATGTAAAATTGTAGCAAGAATGCTTCTTTGGATGGATGGATTAAAGCAAGAACACGAAGCGATATTACCAGCCAGTGTAAGGTACACCTATTGGGTAAAAAGAGGGAATGAGCGCACACCAGAAAAGGAGATTCTGCAGTCCTATTATAGATGCCTGTTGGGTAATGTGACTATGCTAAACATGTTAGGAAAGCATTGTAGTTTTAACGAAGTAGTACAAACAGCTAAAAGTGGTGCGGAAAGTATAAGGCTAAGTGTTGGGGATACAGGGCCTGGGAATGTATTATGTAAGGGAGTAGATGTCGGAAGCTTAAATTTAGCGGGAAAGTTAATATGGGAACAGGTTAGTCAATGGATAAATGAATATAAGTGGGAAGGGAACAAGTCCCTGGGGTTGTTGGAAGTAATAAGAGGACACAGCAGACTGCACAGAGTAATGCGCAGAGGGAATAGTTGCCCAGGGCAGAGAGAAAAAAGGGAAATTAGGAGAGGAACCTTAAAAACTTTAGAAATAAAAGCAAACGACGGGGAAGGCGTCAATCTGCAGGATGAACGACAATCTGGCGGAATGGAAGAGTTGAATAAAGTATTGGAGGGTGTGGAAGGAAAGAAAAAGGGAGAAAATGAGAATGTCTTTGTACAACGGGTAATGAAATTATTAGAGGAAAGACTCGAACAACATATGCCAGATGTTCAAAGGAACAAAGCAAAATCAACAAATGAACGAACTCAAGTTTTAAATCAGCCAAGGAGCGAACCAACAGCAGAGGATTTTGGTCTTCCTAAAGTACAATCACTCCAAACCCCATCCGAACCAAAAGGTAAGAAACACATTTAAGAAAAAGAAAAAAAAAAAAAAAAGAAAGAGAAAGAAAGGGATGAATATTAAAGAAGAGAAAGAAAAGAAGAAGGGAAGAAAAAAATATTTATGGGAGGAATGATTCTACCCTACTGTTTATGCTCATCCCTCTATTTTTCCTTTTACAGGTATTGACTGCATCAAGGGTGAATTTTGCAATCGTATAAAATGTGTAGCGAGGAAGTGGTGGTGGAACAGGGAAAAGAATAAAGTTTCATTCAACGGAAATTGGGTAAAGATTCCTACAAATGATTGTAGTCCAAAACAATATAATGAATAATATACCTTATAAGTAAGAACGACCGAGGGCCTAACATAAATGTTGTACGTGTACTGAGTAAATATATATGTTCGTTGCTTTCTTTTTATTAGCTAGGAAAATTTTGGGATACGGACGTCAAGGGTGAATTAGGAAGGCTTTCTGGGGATATACTTAAAGAAAGGGAACATATGGAACAGTATTGTAGTGACTTCAGTGATGCTAATAAGAAGGCCTGCGAGTTTATTACTGCTGGTTTAAAGCATATTTACAGTATTAAACAGGAAAGCGGTGACAAGGACAAAGAAGACAAGCAATCGCCAGATAATAAAATATTCAAACAAACCATGTCTTGTGTCTTATTAAATGCATTTGCGGATAAAATTATCGAACTAACTAAGGGTCAACCATGTGGTATCACAGAGGAAATTATAACAAAAGCATTTAGTAAAGGAAATGGACAAATTTATAAATGGTGTACTGATAAGAGTAAGGGTGATTGTGTTGAGTGTAAAAGAGATAAGAATTATGCAACTTGCACAGTGGAAGATAGTAGAAATCAAACCAATGTAAAGGGGAAGGCGAATGAACTCCTCAATGGAAAGCATCCCAACTTAACAAAAACTCTGTCTACTATAAATACTACACTTAACTCCTCCTTATGTGAACGCGCACAATGTGTAACAGTAAAATGGTTCGCAAACAGAATGGAGAAGGGTGGGAGACAGAACTGGGTAAGAAGTATTAATTATCTCTACGGTCAACGTCATTTCAATGGACCATGTGCTTTCTACATATGACAAAAAGAGAGGGGGAGCGAAGGACCATAAATCATGCACATAATTTAAATGTATACATATATATTCCATTCCTCTTTTTTCTTTTCTGCACAGTGCACATTTTGGAAGGAGAAGGACGTCGGAAAAGTATTGAGGGATCTGTCTAAGGCTATGACCAGTAAGAGCACGAGCGTCGATAATCTATGCGAAGACATTAAAGTGGCAGATCAAACAAAGAAGGATGCAAACAAAAAGGTTTGTGAATTCATTGTTAGAGGTTTAAAACATACTTATGAAATTAATGAATATGGGACTTGGAAGGACGCAGGTGCTCCGAAAAAAAAGAAGGACAACCAACAATTTTATCGAACTATCGGATGCGCCTTCCTCAATGTGTACGCTGATAGAATAAAGTACAAATGCCAAGCAGCAGAGGCGGGCATAAATTTTGCCTTTAGCAAAAGTGAACAAATTAAGAATGAAACAGATCCATGTAAAAGTGATGGTAATTGTGTTACTTGCACAAGGGAAAAAAATTTTAAGTGCACACTAAACGTGAAGGATGATCTGTTGAATAAGGGAAAAAGTGCAAGGTGCGAAGGGGACAGACAAAATATACATAAGAAGTTGGGTGAAATGCTCGACCCAACGACGAACAGGGATGGACAAGTACAAGACGCTCTCCCAAAATTAAATAAAATATGTCCAGACCAACCAGCTGCCACTAAAACACCTACCTCAGCAAAACCAGCAACACCATCACCAGGTAAGAGTGCACCACCTTCTAAAAAGAAACCTACTGAGGAGGAGTGCGAGAATAGAATGGTGGACGATGGTGTAGATATTACTGCATGCTTAGATATGCCTGACGATCTTCCAACAGTACCACCCGTTACTAATCTGAATGAAAAGCACGAGGCCGACCACATGGGGTTCACTGTTGGTGAGCGAGGTAGTAAAATAGGTGAGATTAATATAACTAAAGGTACAACACAACTATCTTCGGAACCCACCACTCCTACAGATCCAGATTCCCAAGCTCAAACTCCAAGCACAGGAAGAGAACAAAACCAAACTTCTTCCAGCTCTACAGGCACTTCTCAAGGTAAGGACACAAAGGAAGAGAGGTACTTCCGGAAGGAAGGGAGGTGTAACCTTCCTTCCACATAACAACCAACCTACCACCAACAAGCACTAACAACCCACCTACCACCACCGTAACAACCTTCTTTCCCTCCAACATTCCATAGTAGTATGCACTCGGAAGGGTGCACCCACAACATCTTACGTAATGCCATTTATAATCATATTAAAAACACTTACCTTCTCTTCCTTCTAAACCTTTAGGTGTAGGTGGTCCCAAGGGAGACAAAGGTGATCCAGTTGTCCCAACAGTGCACAACAGCCTCGGGCCATCAACATCACTATCGGGGAGTACTACAACAAAAGGGAGAGGGGGTGCCGAAATCACCCCCCTTCTTCCTGCCCGACTCAGTCACACGGCAGACCACCCTAATTTTGCCCCATACCTTCCTACCATTCCTTTCTTCATTGGTATTTCTGCTATGAGCTACCTCCTTTGGAAGGTAAGAACAAGAAAGAAAAAGAAAGAAAAAGAAAGAAAAGAAGAAAAGAAGAAAAGAAGAAAACAAGAAAACAAGAAAAGAAGGAAAAAGAAAGGAAAGAAAAAAAGAAGAAAAAAAAAAAAAAAAGAAATTAATATTAGAAGAAAAAAGGAAAAAAGAAAGAGAAGGAACGAAAGAAATAAAAGAGAAAAAGGAAAGAGGAAATTAAATGAAAAGAGTGAACGAATGAGTGAGTGCGTAAGGGTGTACAGGATTTCATATTTATGGTGCGACACTTAACATTTAGGCTGTGTAGGATTTCGCATTTTAGGGGGTGTGTAGGATTTCACATTTTTAGGGGGTGTGTAGGATTTCGCAGTTTAGGGATGTGTGTATAGAATTTCGCATTTTAGGGGTGTCTGTATAGGATTTCACATTTTAGGGTGTAAGACTTCACACTTAAGATTAAGGTTCAATGGTGTAGGAACAACAATGTGGCTTGGTACTTTAGCTGTTTTAGGGTACAAGGACAACAATGAGGCTTGGTGTTCAGCTGTTATAGGGTGTACGGACAACAATATGACCTAGTATTTAGCTGTTTTCGGGAGGGGTATAAACCTAATGCGTGAATGCAATAAGGAGAAAAAATAATAAAAGAAGAAAGAAGGACGCACCTTGCTTTTTGTTCATACGTTAAATGTACAATTCGCCCTTGTTTTATGCTGATGGTTCTGGTTTTAATTGGCAGTTTTTCGCACCCTAAAAATTACTTACGCCCCTTTTCTTTTTTTCCTTCTTTTTTTTAGTATTTTTTCTTCGGTAAAAGAAGAAAACGTCACAGAAGAGCTCACCAAGTATCTGGTCCTCCAACTTTGGAAGAACAACTCCTTGCTCATATGGATCAGCACGATGGTCCACATGAATATGTCTTAGTAAAGGAACGTAAACAACTAAGATCAACACCAAAGAGAAGGAGGAAAAAACGTGCTGTTCGTCGTTGTGGTTGTGTACGTCGCCGCATGATTATTGATATTCATTTAGAAGTCTTAGACGAATGTCAAAAAGGGGACACCAAACTGGTTCAGGAAGACTTTTTTGAAATTTTGGTTCAAGAATTCATGGGAAGCAAATTTATAAAAGAAGAAAATATTCCTAAGGAACAAGTTTCTATGGTTGATGTTCCTAAGGAACATGTTCTATGTTCAGATTCCGGGTTTCTGGAAGGAAGACTTTCTTCCTATAGAAGTTGTTCCTGAGGAAGGTGTTCCTAAGGAACAGGTCCAACGTTCATGTTCAGATTCCATGTTTAGGGTGTAGTATAAATATTTTTCTTTTTTTTTTTTTTTTTTTTCGTTTTGTGTATTAAATTGTTTACATTCATTTGTAATTAGTATAAGTGGAAGTGAAGAATTTTTTTCACTTCGTTCTTATTTGTTAGCAGCTTGCTTATTGAAGTTCCAATATGTCCATTAAATTTTTTTGTCATAGGTTTTTACCTTTATAAATTTTTTTGTTTTAATAATTTTATTTTCCTAATTCCAATTATGAACATTTGAAAAGTGTTCCCCAGTTGCGCGGCTTTGCGAAGTTTCAGAAAAAAAAGTGTGTTCTTACAAAAAAAAAAAAAAAAAAAAAAAAAAGGAACTGTGTACAATTACACAAATTTTGAACCATGTAACTGTGTATGTATACGAAAGAACCAAAATTATAAGGACAAATTGGAACAACAAAAAAAAAGAAAAAAAAAAAAAAATTGAATTAATTCCTAATATTAAAAAAAAAAGGAAAATAATAAGTCTACCCCTCTAAAATTTAAAAAAAAAAAGAAGTGTAAGTAGGCGTAAGATTCCACACTTAAGGGTGCATGATTTCGCACTTAAGATTAAGGTTTTAGGGTATAGAAACAGGAATATGGCCTGCTACTTTAGCCACCGCAGGGGGGAACTACACCCGAAGGGTGTATAGAAAAAAAAAAAAAAAACCATCAATTGAATCGATGTTTCGAACAAAAAATTAAAAATTAGACGCGCAAAAAAAGAAGTTTGAAAAAAAAAGAAATGGAAAAGTGTACACACAAAATAAAAAAGGGGGTGGGAAGCACAAGAACCAAATAAGGACAACCCAAATAAGGACAACCCAAATAAGGAGCAACCAAATAAGGTGGAACAATCAAAAAAATAAAAAGGGGGGGCTTGGCTTACTGCTTTTTTTTTTGCGGACAAAGTTGTCGATTTCTAGCGCCCCACCAGCACATCACATGCATCACATCACACATGTGGGCTTCTTCTTCTCCTTGCAAATATAAGAAGTGTTCTTACAAAAAAAAAAAAGAAAGAAAAAGAACTGTGTACAAATTTTTACCATGTCCCATGTGTGTTTATGCAAAAAAAATAAAAATTATAAAAGACAAACTGGTCAACAAAAAAAAAAAAAAAAAAAAAAAGAAAAATTGAATTGAATTAAATTGGATTAATTCATAATATTAAAAAAGAAGAAAGCGGAAAAAGATCAAAAAAGAAAATAAATGCTATCCTTGCCTTTTCTTTCCTCTCCATTTTGTTGCAAAAATGGCAAAGGTAACTTAAAATTGGACAGCGCCTCTTCCAATATTGGAAAAGAGGAAAGAAATTCAACGCGATCGTTTTTTGAACATCCATTTTGACTTTCTAACGGAAAAACTGTCAGCAGTTTGCTCTTCTTTTTTTTTTTTTTTTCTCCTGCCACCAATTTTTTCCAAACACTTCCCACCCAGTTTCTGCCATTCGCTTTGCCCATCGATCTATTGAAGCACAGTGGGCGTAAATTGAAAGGACCCTTTTTTAGGGGAACTGTAGAGAGGTCCCTTCGCAAAAGTACAATCATTGGTACGTAGGCATTTAATATGTTTTGCAAACGATCCACGTCACAAATCGCGACAAAGAGAAGCATGTCGCTTAAGATATGTGTGATGCCTCCCTTCTGGGAGGCCGTTTGACCTTAACACAATTGGTACATTACTTTCATGGACCATTTCGAAAGGGCAACGAACATGAAGACATGAGCACTTGCTTATGTACACATCTGCAGGCTTACTCCGGTTGATTTAACTTTTTCAAGCCGGGTCGAACGCTCCGCAATTGTGATAAGACCTGCTGGCAATTTTTCTTTTCCCTCCTTTCGCAAATATAGTCGCCCTGTGGACATGTCAATAGTGCAGTGCGTGAGAAAAAAGGCAAAACAGTTGACTTTGATGTTAGAAGTTTAGGATTCCCCCTTTTCACTGGTACGGAGTTTAACTGTACGCCCTGCGCATCTCCCCTCCTGGTAGTGGTGAATTATGAAAGTGGCTTCTTTCCTTTTTTCTCATGAAACCAAGCAAAAGGTTAAAAAAAATAATTATAAAATAAAGTTATAACGTAATAACATGGTAGGCGGAGGGAATTAGCATAGGGTTAGCGTTGCTCAAAATGGAGACGCCCCCACAGGCGTGTGTAGAACGGGGTTCCCCTTTCACGACGTTATCATCCTGTAAACATCCAAATGGCAATTTTTTAACCTTTCAGTAATGCCATTATCGCAGAAGCTCAGGCGAAATGAATGCTTAAAGCATTTGTACAGCTCTTCCGTGTGCGGTAGGCATTCCCGAGAGATCCTGTAATGAGGGGAAGACAAGGGAGGTTTTTTTTATTATTGGGGTGGTGAGGTATGCAAAGGTGTGGCATAGAACATGCTGCTGCCATGTCCGTTCGTTTGGTTTGTTTTTTGTTCATTTATTAATTTTTGCTTATTTATTTTTGTTTATTTTATTTTTTTTTTTTCGCTGTTTACATTTGCGTTGTCGTGTTTATCGCCCTGTCCACGTCACTGGTGCACATTTCCTTCGCGTTGTTGCTGCGCCAGTTCGCCTTCATGCACATTTTGTAATCGTTGTAATCTCTGCGAGCTGTCAACGTGTTCTGCGGACAGCAAAAAAAAGAAAACGAAAAGGAGAGGAAAAAAAAACAATATGAGCATACGTTTTATAGCATGTGGGGGCGATGTCGCCGACTTGAAGATGGACGTACACACAGTCGCCCCAGATCGAACGTATGCCATTCATTTTTTGTTGCAAACCTATACAGAGGTACGCTGTCCCTTCTTGAAAAGCTGTCAACAAATGTGCGTAAGCCTCCAGAGGCATGAATACATGTGCGCCTGTTACGTTCATTCAGAAATTCAATTTTTTACGCATGCCCTATTTCGCAATTTTCAAATTTGTACCAATACGCTGCGTACTTACCACACTCATATTTCCTCTGTTTCTCTGAACAATCACACGCGCAGGGTAAAAATGACCAAATGATTGCTCGTTAGTATATGCACTGGTTAGCCTATTCGTCCAAGCGCTAACTGCTGGACGTTTAGGAGATCACAATCCCCACAAATATCAATCCCTTTTTTTACGTGAAAAATGGGGAGTGGGTTTTTAATTTTTTTTTTTTTTTTTTTTTTTTTGCGTTTTCGCTGAGCTGTTATAGCGCCGTGGTGGTTAAAAGTGTTCATTTGAGAGTTACACACATGCAGTCGAGGCGGTAAAAAATGTTACATCAAAGACGAATTTTTTAGGACAACTTTTGCCACTTCAATTGTGGGGGCATGCTTATCCATTGTTCCTGTTGAGGCAACACCCAAGCGGAAAGGAAGGGAGCCCAGAAGTCTCCTCTCCCCTGTATTAAAGCAAAAGGGGGCATTTGCCTGCGTGGAGAGGAGTAAGTTCAAATGAAAACGTGAAAAATGTTCCTATTTCCGCAGCTGCCACTCCAATTTGAAAATTATTTTCCCCTTTATTTCCCACAATTCATGATTGGGAGGGTCTATCACGAGAGGGGCATCTCGTTGGATATTTTGAGGCACTTTTTCCACCTATTTTGTGACAATTTCATACATGTTGGAGGTATCAAAAAGACGGGATTCTGTTTCGGCTCACGTGGCACAGCAGGGTAAGCACGTGCGTGCCTGTGCATATGTGCACACATGTATATTTTGTTCGGAGGGGGGGCCAAAGTTATGCCATCTGCAGGGGGTCATAATGTGGCAGTGCTTGAGAGTCACATGGCCCCCCACACCGGTTGACCATTCACACATGGTGATCTCACGAGACGACCGTGTATGCGAAGTGAACTTTTCTTTTTGAAGACGCGGGTGCTATTTATTCCCTCCAGTTGAGAGGCCCTCTTAGCAGCGTTCACCACAATGTTTAAAAAAAGAGTGTCTCTATCTTAGGGGAGCTTCCTCATGTTAGTATACTATCATTTGATGGGCATTTTTATAGCTTTCCAAGCTCCGCCATGCTTTACACCGTTGCCATAATGAACCAAACGTTTTTTTTTTCCTTTTCTGATGAATCGGCCGCGTTGCACATTTAGTACGCCACGCCGTAAGGACAGATCCACGTAACGGGAGTTCCACACCGTTTGACATGCTTGTCATGATGGGAAAAAAAAAAAAGAAACTATGCTTATCTGGTGAACAGTAAAAAAAAAAAAAAGGGGGGGGGGAACTTTTCCTTGCAGCCCCAATGGGTAAATTCTTTTGGGGCGTCCATTCTTGAAGGACGTTTTGGATAATAATAATCGTAGTTGTAGGACACCCTGAAGCTGCACGACAGTCTAATGGAGTTATAGTTTGCTTTTCATTCCCTCCAAGTTGTCCTCAATTTCACGGATCACATAATTTCGCTCAACCATGTGAATAGCATCGTCGTTTAGGATGACTCTGCGGAGATGATAATTTAGGAGCCTCTTATAACGATAAAAAAGCGAAGCATTCGTGACTATTTGTCCAGTGTATCTCATGCGGGTTGCTTCCCTCATGGCAGCTGACAGTACAGTCCTCACAATGGAATTTCCTTGAACAAAAAAACTGTCCTTTATAATATTTCTGGAAGGAATGGGGATATGTTCATACGTTTTAAAATTGCAGGAATTTATCATATCGTTGAATAGGTACATAAATTTATTTTTCATTGTTCCATTTTTCTTTATCAAATGGATGGAAGATTTTTCGAAAAATAAAAATTTCAAGGAGCTATAAATTGAGAAGAGGAGCCCATACGTGGTGACATCAAATTGTAGTTTGTAAATCAACCTATTGAAGACGAAGAGAGTTACTAAGTAATTTCTGTGGCGCATGTCCTTTATGTAGTATATGTAGTCATAGATAGTGTTGTGTGTATTTTTGTTTTTCATATCTTCAATGGATAGGTAATGTATGAAGGGATTGTACACGACATTTATTTTCAAATTTAGGATGGATCGGAACAGATTTTGTATTTGGTAGTAGATGATTTTTTTTTCATGCAATTCTTTGAAGTAGTAGTAACTTTTTTCGATATAGAAATAATTATGCTTTAGGAGTTTAATCCACTTGTCTTTTTTTTTCATATCCTTAACTGCTTTGAGTGAGAGTAGTGTAGACATGGACATGATGTGTTGTGTGCATGTTTCGTTCGCGTCTGCGAGGGTGATGCCCATTTCGAGGGAGCTCAGAATTTGGTTTAGATTCCCCACCGTGCGGAAGATTATATGCTTTACCAGCATGTTGCACCTGGTGTTGCGAATCATTTGGGTGAGCTGCTCATCCAGATTTTCAGCATGCAGGGTGTGGTCACTCAATTTGGCGTCATCTAGAAACGGCTCACCTGAGATGGTAGCACCCATGCAAGGTTCCCCCCTATCCACCCAATAACTGCCGAGGCGCGCTCTAATCAGCATAGCAAACGCGTCACCATTCCGTTTGAAGAACTTCCTCTTTAGTTTGTTAATTTTTTTAACCGCATTGATCTTTTTGATAGTGTGCGGGGTCATAATGTCAGGGTTGATGTTATCGCTTGGGGGGGTTCCACCAGTGGGCTCTGCTTTCGCCAGAACCTGCTCAAGTTCCTTCACCTTGTGTGAAATTTTCTTAAATTTCGTGTGCACCTCTTGGATAACGTCACTTATGAGCAGCAGAAACGGGTAAAAAGTGTCGAGATAATCTAAAAGAGAGATAATGCACTTCTTGTAGGTGCACATAATGTCTTGCACCTCTTTCGGAGTAAAAGGCAAAGAATTATCATTAACGTACATGTGATCCACGAAGTAATGATATCTGTTCAGGACAAAGATGATGAAGTGCACTTCGTTCGAGTGGTACAGAAAAGATGAATTTATAAACCCCGTTAGGTATAAAGAAAAGCGAAAATATGTCAAGAAGAAAATGAAAAAAAACTCCACTTCGTAGTAATCCATTTTTATTTTTACATCATATTGGTTTTTATTTAGTTTGTTAAAGAAGTAGGTGCTGAGTAATTCATCGTTTGGGAAGTTCCCATCGGTGGGACCATCACTACAGGGCGTTGCACATTCGCGGATTTTACAGAAGGTTTGGAAACACTGGACTTTTAGGTTATCCCCGTCCGCTTCGTCCTTCACTTTGTTTAACTGGAAGTAGTCCCATATGGCTTCTATGAAGATGCGCTTCTTAAAGAAGGGGAGTATGATGAGCATTTTTTTGGACAGGACGTTCTGCGTGATCAGTTTTTCTGCCTCGTTTGTTGCTTTGGTGGGACCGTCGCACTTGGTGGCGTGGTTACCAGCAAGACCATCAACTGGGTCAGCATGCTGATTAGAATTCTGGTCAATGCCTCGGTTAGAAATCTGGCTAGGGTGCCAATTAGGTGCTCCCCCTGTTCGCTCCCTATAAGCGTCCCCCTCATTTTCAAACACATCATAAACATTGAACGTTTCCAGGACGTCCCAATTTCTGCGCAAATCTTCATTTTCCCCTGAACAGACACTCCCTGCATAATCGATGCGCTCAAATATTTGAACTAATGTGTCATCCTGGTTGTAAGCGTCGTCTGTGTGAGCACTCAGATCGCTAATGGTGTTATTCGATGTAGTGCTCTTGACGTCGAACTCGCTTGTGCTTTGATATATCTGCGATTCGTTGGATTCGAAAATTTTGGAAGTTTCAGAGGAGTCGCTACTGTTGCGTAGTGAGTCTTCACAAATATCTGCATGCGTTTCGTTGTACCTGCTTTGGTTGATTAGCAGTTCGGTTCCTTGTTGTGACGCCTTCATAGAACTTTTACTTTTCTGGTCGCATTGGAAATTGTTATTATTTTGATAATGTCCCTTTGTTTGATGGATCCCCCTGCCATTCCGCCCTTCACAGTGGGTATCGCCTCTACGGTTGAATACCAATTTCTTTCTGTTTCTCAATTTTTTTTTTCTCTCGTCTATTCCTTCACTTTGTTGTCGAAGGTGGCACTTCCTCTTTTTCATCTTGTGTTGTTTATTTTATGGGGAGAGCGCATCTTACGAGTAATCACCATAGGAATTAGTTCATTCTTCTCTATGCCGTCATTGCCTACCACCAATGTGGTTGGGAGTCTCGTTGGAGAAATTGATGCAGTTCGGGGGTAGAGGTGTACATGTGTGTATAGGTTTATATAATCATATCATCCCTTTTTGGATGTTGGGATATTTTTCTTATTCGAAAATTGGGAGGTGCTTCTATGATGAGAGGGTGTGTGTGTATCCCGAGTGTACAAAATGTATTTACTAATTTGTACACACAGGTGTAAAAAGGAATGGGGATCTTCAATTTGGGCCAGCGTGAAATGGGAAAAATTAGAGCATCCCATGGGGGGAAAATTCGATTTGTACTTCTACAATGCAATGCAAAGGGGGAAAAGTAGAGCGTCATTCGAAAGTTAGTCTTATTAGGGACTGTTATTAGAATGTGTAGAAGGGGGTGGGGATATCAAAAGTTTCATATTTCTCAATTTTATTTTTTTTTTTTTGACAAAATGTTATTTATGAAATTTAGGAGAGCACACACATTTTTAGGAGATTAGAGAAAAAGTGAAAGTTTCCAAAAAAATTAATTCACTCCGCTTTTAAGATATAAAAAAAGGCATAGACTTATGAATACAGAAATGTGTAATAAAATATAAAGAATGCACAAATGGGCGTTTTTATCAATTTTTAAGATGCTTAACGTTACTAATAGGAAAACATTTTAGACCCCCACTGTGTTTCTCTTAGCTGGAATGTTTAATCATGTTGTCCTTGATTGGCCAACTAGTATGTAGAGAAATAAAATGTGAATGGTTAGTTTTTTCGAATAAGCACTAGGGAGGTAATAAATTGGAGTGTGCACATGGAGGGGTCGCGACGGGACGGCATAATTTTCGATTCAAAAATGTGTATTCATGTGTTTTTATAAGAAAACATTGGTAGATGTGCTTTATTTATGGTGTGTATTTCCCTGGTACTACTGCTGGGTGTGTTATTTTATTTTATTTTATTTTTTTTTTTTCACATTAGGAGAAAATTTTTAAGTTAGGATTATTTAGTCATGTAGATATTTTTTTCTTTTTCCTTTTTTGGCACGCTTCTCCGTGGCGCATTCAGCTGTGCGTGGAGAGATATGTCTCGAAGCACGTTTAGCTGCAAGGTGGAAGGATCGCACCCAGTGTGGATGATCTTACCTGGTGGTACACTTCATTAACGAATAAAGCGGTTTTGCAAAACTAGCGCAAGTGGTGGGTGAATAGGAAAAGGTCTAGACAACTTGGTTGCCGCTGTAGTTTGTGGGGTGTTGGGCCCCAACCTCGTTTAATTTTTTAATTTTTTTTCTAGTTTTTAGGTTTTCTTTCTTTCGGAGGTACACATCCGCGAGGTGTTGAAGCAAATCCTCGTGAAAAAGATCCCCCAAAATTTGAAAATTTGCCCATTATTCTTTTTTTAATGGAACGAAAGTTGGGCATATTAAACCGTTCTTATTTTTGCCTTTCATTTAGGCTGGTTATATGTGCATTTTGTAGAATGCTCCATTTTGTTCTCGCTCACACGTCTGAATTGTCCTTTTTTGCAAAATTGAAGAAAGTTGGTGGAAGATGGAAGGGGAGAAATCAAACGGCGTGATAACAAACGATTGGGCAGACAAACAAACAAACGAGCATACGAATGAACATGTGGGAACACGCTGCTGCTAATTATTTCTGGCAAAGCGGGTGCCTTTTTTGCGTATCCTCCTTTTCGTCACCACCCCCTTTTGTAAAAAATGAGGGGGAACACATTTTTGTAGCACTTAGAAAAAACACAAAAAAATTGTGCTACTTTTGGAGAGGCGCTTTAAATGTCTCATTTTTTTTTTTTTTTTCTCTCATTCCAGATGTAAATATGAACATTGAAAGGAAATTAAAAAAAAAAAAAAAAATGTATACCTGCCGATTCGTCCTAAAGTAAACACTTGTCAAAATGGGAAATAATCGGGGTGTTAAAAAAAGGCCTTTGAAGTGTTTTGCCATCTCCCCGGGTAATCGGCGTGGATATGTGTAGATAGGCACATTGAAGGAAAAAAGTGGACGCAATCGGCATCCAATTTGTGCTTATCCGGTCGGGTGTTATGCAGAACGGGGTATTTTGTTGACCCACTGGGTGAGTTACTCTTCCTATGTGAACCTTCACGATGTGCCTTAGGGGCGGTACAATCGGCCTACTATAGGGTGTTCGTAGCCACATGTAAAATGTAGAATATAAGCTAATGCAGTTATAGTTGAAGGATATAACTGGTGTTATGTACAGTTTTTCGCTGTTTTGTGGAAACATGTGGCACATTTGTTGATAGCTGCGTTTACGTTCTCATTTGGGGGCGCCCCTCCTGTTAGGTAACTCTCCTGAGTAGGAGCAGGTAAATGTCGCTAATATTTTCAGGATTAAAGGGGTTACTAAGTTTTTTCATTTTTTCATCATTGCATTTGTAGAATCCATCGGTATGTTTAACGACGGCTGTATAGTGACCGTTGTAACTGTTGCCGCTGTGGCAAATGAAGCTCTCGATGAGATATTTCGAGTTGGATAAAGATTCATGGTTGGACATGTAAGCAAAGGAAGTAAAATCAATTAATCCATCCCATGGGAGTAGAACAGTTGTGTCAATTTTTTTCACTCTACTTTTGAAATAATTGGTGCACTCGTAACTCCACTTAAATCGCTTGATATAAATAATCATATACAAATTGGGCATTCTGTAGAGGCCTTTTTTAATGGAGCTATTTTGTTTGGATTTACAAATGGGGCAAAATAAGAGGCAGAAATCATCGCTCTTCATTATATTACTCCTTAACAAATCAATGAGTGATGTACTTTGTATGTGCTCACTTTGGAACTCTAACCCTAAGTCTAGGCAGAATTCAAAACTGTGTCTTGTATGTCCACAATGTGTGCAAGTTATGCTGGAGACGTTTTGGAACCCTAAAAGGTCTGTTATTATGCTGTTATCTTTATATAGATATTTTACCCAGTACTTTTCTGATGCCTTTTCTTTGCTATCTTTATCGTCCAGGGTTATTTCGAAATTTGGTGGAAAGTTAGAATCTCGGTTACACTCAACGTTTATATAGTTGAGTAGCATTAACAGAAATTCGTGTGCATCATTTTGTGCGTTGATCACTATGCTGCTATTATATTTTCTCATTTTTTTTAAAAGATTAATATGTTTGTCTGTGCATAAATATCCTTTTTCGACTTTGTACGTTTCTTCAATAATGTAAAAGAGTGCCTTCAGTATGTCTCCCTTATACTTGGATTTTGATTTCGTTCTTCCGTATATTTTTTCAAACTTGCTTAGCAGGTATATGCACAACGGTTTTATCGACAGTAACAGTTGGAGGGAGGCGTTGCAGTAGCACACGTTTCCATTGTTCTGGAAGGACGTGTGTCTCCTTTGGAAACTTCCGTAGTTATCATACTTGGCGTAATATTTGTAATTCTTCGCATAGAACAAATCACGCAGTTTGTGTTCAGGGAGGTTCATCTTGTCTCATTTTGGGGGGAGTTGTGTCAGGTGTTTGGAAACATGTGACCTCTGTTGAAGGTGTGCCTTCCGCACAGTTATGAGGTTACCTTCACGGAGGGTAAACAACCCGACCATTCACTTGTGTGTATACGTGAATATACCTACTTTTACGGTGCCTTTCCTGGTCTGCATTACGTGCGCCCGTCTGGCAGGTGCTCCAGCAAATAAATATTTATCTCTTTCTTAATTGTGCACACGTTACGGTGGCAACTGCGGAAATTTTCATTGTTTTGCTTTAATTTAGCACTCCGATGTCGTCATTTGTTTGTGCCTCCTGTTCGCAGTGGAAAGGGAGCAGGATCGGTTCGCCTTTCCGTGTGCACGTCGGAGGTACCCTTTAAAATTGCCCATTAAAGTTGCCTGTTCTGCAGTTAAAAAAAAAAGAAGCGAAGACGGACGAATGAAAAAAAAGAGCATGCTCCAACCCCTTCCACTTCTCCTTGACGCTTTTTTGTTTTTTCAACCACGTCGACAGCAAAGTAGGAATTCCCTCAATGTGAACCAAAAAAATAGGAGGAATCAAAAAAAAGGGGACGGAAATTTATAAACATATTGGCGCAATCCAATCGAAGGCGAAACGTGCTGCTTCGCAGGAATGGGAATGAATTTTACTCATATGTATTATGGCCCATAAGTACACTGTATACGCACGCTGATATTTATGTAAGTATGCATTTGCGCTTCTATGCATGCATACATACACATGCGTACTTTTGCGTTGGTTCGTACATTTATGCAACATGCATTTTTCTCGCATGTATGCTGTCAGGGTGGGGGGTGAGAGGAAACAGTCGGGAAAAAATAATCGTTTGAAAAGGAAAAAAAATAAATAAATAAAATAAAATAACGGTGTGGGGAAAGGAAACACGGAACATTTGCATAGCGTAGCATGACGTTACATTTATTAGTGAAGCATCATTAGCGGGAAAAATCTCTGCTAACATGTTTCTTTTTTTTTTTTTTTTTTTTTCAGTTGCAGTGGCGTCTTCTTAATTTGTTGTGCACAGCAGGATGGTTCATTTTAAGGATATTAAATTCGTAAAAGGGGAATGTGTGCATGGTTTATGTTTAACAAAAAATAGGTTTTGGCGATGGTGATGGAGGCAGCGTGGGGAAGGTGTTGCATTACGCATGATGGGAAAGAAAAAAAAATATATATATAGAGGGGGACAGAATTGTACATGTTTCCCCCTTTTTGCGTACGTATATGATTATGCGCCTGGGGGTGGGGGATAAACGAGGAAGTAAATAAGCGGAACTTAGTGTCAAAATGTGCACGAAAATGCTACTGCTACGTCATTTTACATAAACACATTTTATAGGAAGCGGAGGAAAAAAGCACGATGATAAGGCTGTGTGCGTACAGTCATGGCGGATATATAAGCAGACATAGGATAAGAACATTAGTACGCAAACAGAGCACACACATTAATAAAGGGAAACATTTAGACTTTCGTGTGCGCGGAATTACAAACACCTTCCCCCCCCAGGTAACACCCCTTTCTCCCACAAATCAGCCCCATAAAGTACCGGCGTATTTTTCAAAAATGACCTCCTCATCGGCCACGTAATAAAGTTTCACCTTTTTGTACATCATTTTTTCAAGAAATGCGTTGTAATTGGAAGGGGCATAGTATCGTTCGCTTTTGAGAGTGAAGTTGTCATCCTCGGTGCTGCTTGTCCATTCATGTTTTGTCCAACTTGAAAAATTCGTGCTGTTTACTTTGTCTGTTCTTTTTTTTCTTGGTTTTCCTTTCTTCAAAATGTCATCATCATGTGAATCTTCCTCACCGGAGCTTGTGCTATTACCAAATATGTAGCAGCTCTTTTTCTTCCCTGGGGGGGCTAAGGATGCTCTATTTTTTTTCTTCTTATTTTTTTCGTTTAGTACCAAATTGTTGAAGTGGTTAACAATTTTGTAATTTTTCTTTAGCTTGTACATTTCGCTTCTCTTCGATATGTACATGAGTTTGAAAGAAATGAAGTTGTCTTGGCACATGCCTCTTAGGAGGAAGTTAAGGTCGCAGAAGTTCAGAACTTCGATACTCTTGTATATCTGTGAGGGGTGGAAGAGTGTGTGCAAAATCGGAAAATGTGAAATTAGGTAGTGAGAATGCAAGGAAGATGACTCTATAAGCATCAAGGTGTGTGTTCCTCCTTTGCACGTTTGGGGAAGGGACAGCGATGTGAAAAACTGGGTCACTCATTTTCAGGGGGTGCAAAATGGGGCCAAAGGAGAGATGACATCTTTCCGTTGCATATATTACTGCGCGGTTTGGCACCTTTGTCGAATTGGAAGTTGTTAACTCAACATGGCGTAATTCTGGGAAGCCCGCTTGGTAGACAAAAAATAATGCTTTTTTTTTTTTTTTTTTTTTTTTTTACACCCCCCTGAAATGTGTCCAGTTCCCCGTTTCGCTCTTTCCTTACGTCAAAGATGGAGGAAAACGGATTTGCCTTGAGATAAAAGAACACTTTTAAAATATAAAAAAAAATAAATTTGACGTTGGTGCTTCCATTCATGTAAGTAAAGTTATTTACATTTACGTAGTCATCATTAAAGTAGTAAAGTGTAACGGTTTTGCAAACTGGGGAATCATTTTTCCGTTTATATGAGAAGAGCATATACTCAAAATATTTACACGCCTTGTTAATAATCCTTTTTATATATCTTATAACGCGGGGGTAAGATTTATTTTCCATAAGGTACAGCAGTTTATCTCCCAGTTTGGTGCGATAAATATGATTCTCTTTAAATCCGCTTTGCGTTTCTTCCTCAAGGGTTTCTTTAATTTTACAAAAATATTCCAACAGGTAGAGGAAAAAATAATCATGAATGATGATGTAGCATGGGAGGTTGAACAACAGAATTAGTCTTGGAATGAAATTCGGTTTCCTGAGCGTGTTGTTATTTGTGTAATTTATGTATATGTAATCAGTATAGACTAGTTTTTTCTCCTTATAAATGACTTTTTCTTCAACGTTTTTCTTGCTCATGTATTTTTGGTCGGCGGCGTTTGTGTCTTTCTTTTGGCGGTTTAGCAGTGTCCCCTTTGGGAGTATTTCCCTCTGCAATAGGAACCTCTCGAACATATGCGTGTTACTCTCTGTGCTCTTCTTAAACTCCATTTTAAAATTAGCCAAGTGAAAATTTATCATATTCAAAAAGGGGTACTTCAAATTATGCTCATAAAACACATTTTTCCTTTTGCACGCATTATTCTCGCTATGATATTGCGGTAAAAATATCTTATGCGTATTCATGAGGGGGAATATATTTATAAGGTTTAATTTGTGTAGGAGGAAAAGAATAAAATCATATTCCTTTTTTACTTGTGTATACTTCCTATAAGTTGTATCTTTTAAAAATTCTTGTAAATACATTTTTTTTAAACTATCCATAAAACGTCCTTCTTTTTTTTTCTTCTTAACAGACAAAAGGATGAATATCATTTTGCGAATTATTTTGTTGAACAGGGAGGAGCTCTTTTGGGTGTTTGTTTTGTCCGTACTGGGGGTCTCCATGTGGGCAGCCACAGTATGTGCAGTGTTGCGTTTCTTCTCTTTTTGGCTGTTAAGTCGCCCCACAATTCTTATAGCTTCCAGTTCGTTCACCTTGAACTTGTTCAGGTTGTAATACTCTTCGTTGCTGTTGTTTGCCAATTCGGATGGAAGTTCGATTGGCAGTTCGCTAGGCAGGTCATCAAGTGGACCTTCCTCCTGGTCCGCTTCTTCAAGTTCCCCATTTGGGTTATCACTCCCATGTTTTGCACTATCTTCACAGATGGCAGGACAGTCCCCTATTACGCTATGATGCATAGCTTTATAGTTTTCGAGGCCTCTGTACATCTCGTTCAACTTTCCAGATGGAGCATTTTTCCTTTGTTTTTTTTCGGATGTGTCACTCTCACAGTTTGCACACTCCTCGTATGATTTTAGCATATCGCTCAGGTAGAAAACGTGATATAAAATTTGCGTAACGAAGGTGAATGACTCCTTAAAAGTGTTCATCTTTTTTTCTTTTCCTTTTTTAACCTTCACTTTTTTTACAAAAGGGTTTTTGCGTGCGTTATGGCGGTGAGGTGATTGTGCGTTTGTTTCCGTTCCCTGCTTAGGGTAGCCCCCCGTGGGTGTAATTTCTGACTCTTTCTGCATGTTCATCTGTTGAAATGGCTGTCTTTTCTTTGTCATAAGCGAAACAGAATGGGCACTTCTTTTTTTGCTCCCCAGGTTGCCCCCTTTATGGGTGTCTCTTTCGAGCCAATAAACGCTATTCTTCAGGTTGGTTACTTGGATATCCAGGAAAGAGTCGACTTTCTTGGGGGCATTCGAAATGTAGGCAATGTTATATAGGTGTATATTCTGAGGATAGCAGTCAAAATCGATGAAGGATTTTTTGCTAACATTATAAATTAGTACTTTGTTCTTACTATAAATAACGTTATTGTGAAAGTTATTTTGTTGTACATATTTAGCGAAAAGTTTTGCAAAGTTAACGCTATTCGTGTCATTAATGTTTAGGAGGAGCGCATTTTTAAACGACCCAGTTGGGACCGCACCTCTGATGAGATTCTCGTATATGTGTAAGCAATATTTTTTAAAATAAGTAAAGAGACTGTTGTTTTGCTGATCGGTGTGGTAGTATAACTGCCGAAGAGAGTTATTCAGTTTGGAACAATTTTTATCTTTACCGTTGGAGAAAATTTGGGACAATCTTTTTTCTATTTTTTTCTTCTCACAATCGTTTAGAATATAATAATTGGGAAAGTACTCACTAACGTGTTTCGTTAGACATTTTATATGCTTGGTTATTCCTCCGAGGACTTTCTTTTTTCCATCATTTGCATTTTCCAGAAGTTTGATAATTTCGAAATCATCAGAAAGGTTGTCAAATATATCTGAGTTGTTGGCACTGGATGACAAGTAACTCATGGCTTTTTCTTCCTCTTTGTAATATCCGCTTGGGTAGTCCACAACGTTTGTTTTGTTTCCCCTTTTGCTTCCATAACTGTGAGAGGAGGAATTGCTCGTTCTTTTTTTTCTGGTCCGTTTTGACTTTTGTGCGTAGCTTTTCCGTCTGTATTTTTTTTTACTTCCTTGTGGGTGGGTATCCTTTTCCGTGTAGCTCAGTTGGTAACCATGCTGAGAGGAGTCGCCCTCTTCGGGGTAGGAATCGTCCCCATAGGGATCATCCGCATATTGATCATCATCGTAGTGATCCTCCTCGAAGTTTTCAAAATCGTAGGGATCACCTTCCCCGTATTGGTTCCCTCCGATGGGGTCATGTCCAGTGTGGGCGTCCTCATCTCCCAGTATGTAGTTATTACACGCGTACAGGATCATTTCCCCTTTGAGGAATTTATGCACATAATAGTTTAAGTCGAAAATTGTTAGGTTCTTCTGGAAGTAGTGCTTCGTGCATTCTCCATTAGAACTTGCGTTCGTGAAGTTATCATTTTGCATGACGTGGTACGTGTCGTGGGAAGGGACCGGGCATTCCCTGTAATTATTAGTATGGCTGCTCAAATTGTTTAGCAAGGGGTATACATTCGACTGATCGTTGAACGTGCCATGTTTGTAACCGTTCTGCAGCGTGGAACTACTCGGAAAATTCTGAAAATGCGCTCCCCCCTCTTTTATACCATCTTCATCGTCATACACCGCATCGATGTGGCAGAGTAACTCCCCTAACTGACAGTTTAGGATGTTCTCCCTTCTGTGCAATGAACCTGCTTGGACATACTGCGAACTTTTTTTAGAGTGGTAAACCCCATACAGGTACATAATATCCACAACATTGTCCAGGAAACATTTCTTCAAAAATAGAGATAATTTCTTCTTGTAAAAAATGGATTTATAAATATGGTAAGAATACACATTGTCGCACACAAGGTCATTGGCAATGTAGTATGATAAGACGTAGGATGTATCCACGAGGTAATTTCTTTTTTTTATAAATCTGAGGGCATTTTTTATGTCCTTCATTTTTTGAAAATACAAGGGTTTTGTAATTTCCCTGTACAGTGCGTACTGATCCCCATAATTTATTATAAAAATTTTTAACAAATTTACAAGCGAAATAAATTTAAAGTGGAAAATATTTTTTATGTACTTATCGTAGTAATAATTGATGTTGCTGTAGGTAGAGTTGTATATGTGCGTTTCAAAGTAGTTCAGAATACACCTAGCCAAATTTTCATTCGACAAAATGAAAAAATAGTGAACAATGTTCTTCTTGAAATAGAGAAATAGCCTTTTCTGGATATACATGCAAACGTTTTGTTTGAATTTTCCGATCATCATATTGTTTGCCTTAATCCATATGCTCTTCCTGTACGGTTGGGAGTTCGTCCTATTTTTTAGATGGTATATTACGTGGAATTTTCTCAGCTGCATGGAGGCAAAATTGTTGGGATGGTCAGGCATTTCCGAAGGGGAGTGTACTAGTGCCACTCTTTGCTTGTTACGGCGTTTCAATTCGTTCTTTTTATGGTAAGGACTTGGGTGTGTTGTGGTGATGGTACTGCGCAGTCGCCCTTTTTTCCTTCGCTCCTTCGAATATTTGTTCTTCGCGTGGAATTTCTTTTTTTCGTTTGAGGAGGATGCCCCGGTTACTCCTCCTCCTTCGTTTGAAATATCACCTGGGATGTTCCTATCCATTTCGTCATTATCTTTGATCGATAATGTCCACCCGGATGGGGAATAATTTTCTCCATTTTGACGTTCCTTTTTTTTTTTCTCTTTTTCCAAATATATCTGTGACATGGCTAGCTTCACAATTACAGTTACGAAATAAATGTAGACTATTCGCAGGGAATATTTTACCTTCACATTTTCTATGAAATTGTTTAAATTTTTGGAGTTCCCCTTTTTACAGCTGCTTAGGGGAAGATTGGTAGGCTTCCCACAGTGTGTAGCGTCGGCCTTATCTCGCTTAGCAATAATTTCTGTATGTTCTCTCTTCATGTGCGCAGATTCTTGGTGCAGCAGCTTAATCTCTTCAGACGAATTGACTGCTCCCCTTTGGTGATTCATTTGTGGCCCCTTCTCCAACTGTTCTTTAAATGCATCGCGGGGGGCTGCAATTTGGGTTTTGCACATTTTGGCGGTTTGATCAATATAACGCAGAGGGTTGGATTCACCTATCCCTATGGTATTCTTCCCCCTAGGTGCGGTGGCCAGATTGAGGATATTCAAATGGTTGTCAAAATTGTTGGGCGAGAAGACGCTAGAGTTTCCTTTGACTCTATTTTTGATCTTCAAAAAATCGCTCAGCTTCTTATGTATCATTTGCTTCGAATTTGAAAAGAAGGAAATGAGGTCTGAAAAATTCCTGTTCACATTATGCACATTGGATATGTGGCTGAGCAAATCGTTTTTAAAAAAATATACGTTGTTGCAGAAGGGGCATGAAAAGGACAGGTCCCTCTGTGTCATGGTTGCACCCCCATTTTTTTCTTTACTGTACCAATCGTAAAAGATGGAAAAGTATTTTTCAATATTAACTCTAGACACGTTATATGATTCCCTAAATGTGTTGTATTCCCTGTAGGTTGTTAAATTTTCGGCTAGCTTAGAATTTGAAATATTTTTTTTTTTCACTTTTTTAACTAAGCTTATGAAAAGATTTCTGAGTTTCCTCGTTAGGAATAATTGGTTGGTGTATGCATTGTGCAGCAGGAGAAACTTCAGTCCTTTGTTTCTAATTTTGGAGCTCTTGAGAATGTCTTGCAGGGTCAGTTTTTCGCTCGCGTTTTTTTGCAGGTGTCCATCTACGAGGAATTTCTTGAATCGTTCAACGAGCAGCTGAAAGGGGGAAAACAAAAAGAGCGGCGAATGTGTACCTTATGGATATACACTTTTGCGATTATTTAATCAAACGTAGCACAAAAAGGTGGATGGCGAGCTCAACCCGAATGGACACCAATTAATGGAAACTTACATATACGTTGTAGTAGTATTCTTCGAAGTGGTTGTAGCGAAGCATGTTGTAGATGCGCAATTTCTTTTTACCCTTTTTGGACGCGAACAAATGAATGCTAACGTTTTGCTTGATAAGAATTTGCAAATTGTTTTTTTTTAAATCTACGAAGGATAAATTAAGTTCCCTACTTTTTGGATGTGAACCAACGCTCGGTTTCCATTTGTGAGGAAGATTTTTATTCATGTCTTTAAATTTGAGTTTTACTAAATTCATGTTACACAGAAATTTTAGCTTTCTGTAGAGGAAAAAGAACACGCATATTTTGTCATTGCTTTTGATAACGTTGATGTCGTCTTGGCACAAATGGTCACTGTTTATTTTTTCATCTGGCTTATCCCTGGATGGCGTGTTTTTCTGTACTCCATGCGTAGTGGTACTCTGTGTGGGTGTTTCCGCCTCGGTTGTGTATAGGGGTGGGGATGTCATATGGGTCGATGTTTTTCCCTTTGTTTCGAATGTGCTGATTGGTGAATTGAGGAAATGCGAATGATCATTCTTTTTTTGGAGAAAACTTTCGATCATGCGCTGCTTGTTACAATTTAGTGAAGAATAGGACGTCAAAAATTCGAACAAAATTGGGGGTAAATCTTTCATTCTCTTTTTTCGTTTTTCACGTAGGAGATAATTTTCGATATAATTGAGTTTGCATCCCACGCTGATGATTTTTAGGTATTCGTCTAGGTAGAGATTTTTCAAAATGTCCTTCACGGTTAGTGTGTTGCTGCTTCGTTTGGAGGCTACTTTATGGACCCTTTTAAGGGAAGATTTCCTTTTCATTTTTTGTATATATGATAATTTCCTCTTTTTTGGGTTATCCGGATTTGGAGTTAGTACAGCCTGTGCGTTACAATCGTTTGCCTTTTCTGCAGTGTGCGTTTTTATTGCCCTTTTCCTTTTCCTCTTTAATATCCTTATTAAGCATTTATGGAAATATTTATATCTGGTCATTTTTGAAAAGATGTACCCGTTGAAGTAGTTTATGCTGTAGGAGAATTCCTGGGTGGTTTTAAAATTTTGAAAAACATTGCTGGTTTTTATTTTTTTGCTAATAATTTGATTTTCCTTACACTTAAAGGCTGATTCGTTTAGAATGTCAATATAGAGCACGTTGCTGGCCATTCCTTTTTTGTTTAAACTTATGGCAGCGTTGTTGTTGCGACTGAGTTGTTTACAGGTTTTGTTATCTTGTGCTTCTCCTATGGGCTGTCCCCCTCTGGAAATCTCGTTTGTATCATTCAGTGTGTAATTTATGCCACTTTTATTGAAGTGGTAGGGAATTACTTCCCCATTTTCGCCACTAGGTTGTTTGTTTGCAATCTGACATATTTGGTGCGACTGATCCATTTTTCCTCTTTTATGAATCGATTGCGTTGAAGGTGTGTCCATTTTTCGTTTGCTGCTTCGGTTCGCTACTTCCACAGATGCGAATGAATTTATCATGGTGCTATTCGGAATTGAGGCGGACAGGCTAGAACACGTTTGGTCATATATACCTTTTGTCCCATGGAGGTTATTATTGGGGGCACTTATATTCGCTTCTCCATTGCAGAGTGTGGTGTGCCACATATTGGGGTCTTCACATGTAGCTGAAAAATTGTTCGATGTCACTCCCCCCTGGTGACCATTTTCAGGATACTTCGTCAGATCGATGAAATCATCTTGCATTGACTTTTCCCGGTTGGAGGAAAAATAAGCAGGATCGACCTCGTTACTATACACCTGTGCCGTCAAGTCGGGATCATCCTTCGTGGGGACGCCCCCCTGCTGCGTAGAATCTGTAGCACTTTTCGCTTTCTCGTTGAAAATATTAACGGTGTATTTAAACTTTTTACTAATAACGTTACCACTGGATATGTTATAATATTCTGTTTTCTCCTTGTTCGTTTTATCATTAGGGTTGGCGTGCTTGTACGACGAAATGGCATAGTCCTGTTGAATTTTTGCATACAAATCGTTGGATTGCTTTTCAGACAATACATTCGAATCGTAGAAGTAGTACTTAACCGTTTTGCTGTTAAGAAGGGTGTATTTTTTAAAAAAGGCATTAATTTTGGTGGAGTAATTAAAAAGCCTTTGAACGGATTTTCTGTCAATCGTCCTTCCATTGTTTTCTATGGTGATAAATAAATCTTGGAGATACCGAAATGTAGTCACCTTGGAACTTAGCAAAAAGTGGCAAAAAATGAACAGCCTCTTAATAAAGAGGTTACTTTTTAACTTGGTCGTATCTTCCATGAAGTATTTAATAAAATTGATGTCTTTTTCGGATGAGTCTACCTTATTCAAGGTTGTTTCTCCCATTGCGCACATTTCATCCTTTGCCGATTCATTTGCAGTGATACCTTGACTCTTCTGCTTCCTCCCCTTTGCACTGTTGCATTTTGGGGTGGAATTACTGATGTTCCGTTGAAGAACAAATTTTAAGTAGTAAAAGAAATGAAAACTGCACGTGTATAAATCATACTTATCTTCAAAAGTTTTGAAGTTCTTCACATAATGGTCAAAAAAATCTTTATAGTTTCCGAAATTGTCCACTGAGTTCTCCTTCTTCGGTATGATGTAGGTCAGCACGTTTATGTCTATTTCGTTCACGGTGTTTATATAGTTTAACACATTTAAGGACTCGTTTAATTTGTTAAATTGTATGTGACTAAAATTTTCTTGTGTGACGTTGTTATTGTTTAATTTTTCGATCGATTGGTGGATACATACAGTGTGGTCATCCATCGGGAGGGCACTTCTGTTTTGGTCTAGTGAGGCGTTCACCATTTGGTCAATTTTAGGAAATTTTCTGTTCCCTTTTAAGGATAAATCATCTATCATTTTTTCCCCCCCCGGAACTGCTTCGTCATTTTTTACTACACCTTGCAACGTTTGATTACCCTTGTAGGCAAGGGCTTGCGGCTTTTTCTGCACATATTGGTAAATGTAATTGTCAATAAATCGGTACATAAAGCTTTTGTCCTTCCTTTCTGGAATTTTTACAACTTCCTTATTTCGAACCAGCTTGCTAAGGAAGGTGTTCGTTTTTTTAATGGACATGAGGAGTACCTGTGATATTTCCTTGGTTGTCATTCCCTTTATCCCTTTGCTCATAATTAGGTACTTAATTTTGTTATATAGTGAGAGGTGGTTCAAGAGTAAATTCTTATTCTTAACAGAGTGGTTGGTGTAGGTGTTGTTATCCGAATCGCTGTCTGTGGAAGAGGCAGACGATTGTGAGGAGGACGATTTATTGTTTCCATCTTCAATCGTTTTGTTAATTTCTTCGGTTTGCTTCGGCAAATCCTCATCTTTTTTATTTCCATAGAGAAAGGAAAATTCCGAATCGCTTGATTCTTCTTTCCCGTTATGCGAGCTGGAGTAATAATCCGTGTCGTTAAGTCTATGGTGGATGTTTAAATCCATGTAGCTTTTAAACTCGTTTATTTGCAAATTGCTGTTTTTTTCATTCACGAAGATGTTTTCTTCGTCCCCCAAGGTGCTGTCTCTGGTTTGTGGCGCGTCCACGGTACTTTCGTTTGGATAGACCCGCGTGGGGAAGTGGCTCATGGAGGTTGAATCTCCATTTGGTGCACTTTGGTTTGTTGGGAGGCATGCCGTTCTCCGTATGGTGTAACCTTCCGAGCTGTTGGACGTCCCATGAAGGTCACTCTTCGCAGGGAGGTGCTGTGCCGACTGGGTGGAGGTGTTCCCCCTTTTTAGGTGTATCCCCAGTTGGTCCCACGCATTCGCTTTGGTAACGTTACTCCCGAAGAACTCATTTTTGAATTCAATTTTCTGGACATAATCTTCGCACATCAAGTAGCAAGATTTGTTTATAAATTTGATGAGGTAATCATAGTTGTAGTAAAACAAAATGAGAAAGTTAATTATATTGTCGTAATTTATTTTATCTTTATTTTCATAATTTAAATAGCAATTTTCGTACGATGAGTGGATTTTAATTTTGCACATTATTATTTTTTTTTTGCAAATTAGGTGGGACAAAATAGAGTTGAATATCTTCAGCGCCTTTTTAATTTGTATATAATAGTACGGGTTGTACACAATTAGCAGTTTGAAAAATATGAGGGATAGAATTTTCTGTGGTATTATAATAAACTTGTTTAGGAGGTGCAAAATAATTTTATTTATCGAAAGGACATTCTGAGAGTATAGCAAGTTCTTTATAAATATGGGGAGCAAATTGTATATAAAATAAATGTTAAAGTAAAGGATGTAGGAGGGGTTTAACTTTATGGTATTGTTGCTGCTGCTAGTGTGGGTGTTGTGGTTGCTATAATCTAGGGTTTTCTCCAAATTGTTTATGTTGATGCTTATTTTTTTTATTAGTAAATACTGGAATAAAACTTTTAGGTGGTAGTGCACCATCTTGACATCCATGTTGAGGTATTTGGCCAGAGAGCTTTGAATGAGTCCGTTATACTTGCCAGAAATGATGTACAGGAGGATCAATATTTTCTCTTTACACTCTTTAATTCTTTCGTAGTAAAACAGATTGTGCTTGTTGTATATGTAGATGTTGTTTATGTAGAGGCTAAACTGAGTGGCTGTATTTAGGATGACATTTGGGTCTTCTTCCGGGGGAAATTCAATATTGTTGTTGTATTGATCTAGGTGGACTCTACAATTGTCTACCCGCGGATTGTCAGGTTCCCCAGGCGTGGGTACCTTCTTCCCCTGTTGTGATATGCTTACATCATTGCAGTAGTACAAAAGACGCACTACTTCTCTCTTCATGTGCACATCCATGGGTACGTTTTTATTTCTCTCCAAATTTTCGAATAACTCCTGCAGCGTTATGCAGTAGTCAACTTGATTCTGACTGTTATTATCACTGTCCTCTTTTTTTTTACTATAAGAGGTTCTTTCCTTTTTGTTGAAACTCGTGCAGAGTTCATCAAAAATGTATTTCAACAAAACTCGATCCATTGTGCAGTTTGGTATTATGCGGTGAGCAAAGCATTAAGTCGAAGATTTGCAGAACGGAGGATATTCCTTCGATATGGGATAGAAGCAGTGGCACATTTAAACTGTCCACTAGTTAGGCACATAAACATGTCTTAAACAAACATATGGGAAGGAGTGAGCCAAATTTAAAAAAACAATTCACGTTACGAGAAACAAAAAATTATAATGGGAGAATGGAAGCTACTCTAGACAAACACGCTTGAGCACAAACTGAAGAGACCTTTTGGTGTGGCATCCCCGTGGGGCGTACCTCTCATTGATTGACAAACTAGATGCATTGAAAGAGTGGCAAAAAAAAAAATAAATAAACGACATGGACACAAAATGAGCGAAAAATGACAAAACAAAGAGGTAATTTCCCTCACAAATGGGGGTCAAACTAGCTGAACTAATTTAACCTTAAAAAAAAAGGCACACGGGTTGTATGCAACCATTTCGGATGAAATAGGGGACTGAACAAAAAAAAAAAAAAAAATATATTCAAATTGCTTCAAAATTACAGAGTGGGAGATATTCCCATTTTTAAATTATGTTGTTATTAGGTAAGCACTGTGTACGTGGGATAATTAGCGGCGCTTTGTTCTGCCCCCTTTGCAAATGCAGGGGGGAGAAATGGAAAATAGGAGCATACGCCATTACGTAAGGGGTGGCAGAAGTAGTGTGATGCGTTGTTACATCAGCGGCGATATAAATACGGCCATGCGTTGCCACATATATGTCCTATTATATGGGACACAAACTGAGTTATATAAGGCATAAATGGCAACATAACGCGGAAATGTCATATAAGTAGCTAATGGACGTTTCCATCCATTTTGCCATACATTCGTGTGGTACAGTTTGGAGTTTTTTTCTCAGTTTATTATTTTTTTTTTTCTATTAATATGCTCTGGCACGCGCGAGAAAAACCAAGGGGATGGTTTCTTAAAGTGCGATTTGCATGGCCGGCGTGAGCATTTACATGAACACGTACGTGCGCGCGATGTGCGAATGTACGTGTGGGACATATGTAACATTTATATGCACGTGTTTATGCAAACATTTTTTGGAGTGTTTTTTTTTTTTTTTCCATTTTTGGAATGTAGTGCGTCACTATTTTGTTTTATGTGCTTTTTATTTAACTTCACATTTAACCCAAATTTTTGCGAACCACTATTTTTGTGCTGCCGAACCTGTGGCAGCATAGGAGAAGAGTATGTAAAGAAAGATGCTGCGTGATTGGAAATAATTTTCCACCTGTAATTTTTTTTTTTTCCCCATCCTTTTGCGGGGCTTCACATAAGGCATATGATACGACTCCAAGCAGCATCCAGCGGGATGTAATACGGGCAGTCATTTTAGCCGCCCACCATTTTGTCCCTACTTAAGTATCGACGCCTGTGAAAAAGTGGGACATGGAAAATCTTGCTTTATTTTGTGCGAATACGTTTGAAGTTACATAAATATGCATCATACGAATGGTTGGCAAAAATATTTGTGGTTGTGTGCCCCCCGAAATTGGCCTTTAATGGGAATATATCCCTATATTGTGGCCCCAATAAAGGCCAGTAGGAACCCATATGGTTGCACGTGCATATATATATATATATATATATATATATATTACACTTATGAGATCGTAATGGTACTGGCACCACCTCCGACTGTATCCACACTCGCGACGCGAAACTTATAACCTGTTCAGCCACTCCCCCTGTGGGGAATACGTTTCCCGTGCAAACAGTTCGATTTTTCAAAAAGGGAAATCGCACAAACTGGGAATACTGATTTAGGCTTGTGTAAAACGGTGATATAAACTGCTATAATATGGTTGTATTGTAAGAATGTGCTCTTTTTCATTTTTTTTTTTCTGTCACATTTCGCCCATTTTGTCTGAAGTATGGAATTAAGAGTTATTGCGTTATTGCTTTTCCTATTTTCCATTCATCCTGTTGAGAGCTATGCTTTGAAAAAAAAATTTGCATTTTTGTTCGGCCGTAAGTGGGCGCCCCAGAGGAACACGCAGCTACGGCTTAAAATTAACGATTTCATTAATTTTAAAGGTAAACAAAGAAAAATAAATGAGAAAAATGCGAACAATGCAGTGGCAAGTGTGTGTCTATGCACGTAAAGTTGTGTGTACCTACTAAATGGAACATCCATAAATATCCCACCTGCCTGCGACACATAATAAAATTGGCGTTTTTTTGTTGACAAAGTAGACAAGGAGGAGCTGAAAAAGGAAATTGTGACTCATGCGAGGAGAATATCCTTAGATTTGAGTGACGAACAGGTAAAAATAACGGAAAATAACGAAAGAAAAGAAGAAAAATGATTGTGCCTTCGCAAAATGATCACATCGAAAATGCGATGCGAATCTCTTACGTTTCATTTTTGCAGATAAATAATATAGGAAACAATTTATATGAGTTTTTTTCCTTTCTGAAGTTGAAGGATATAAGAATAGTAAACAAAAAAAATCGGCAAAAAAATGTCCAAAAGGAGAATACACATGACAAACACGTGCGTGGATATGTATACATTCATGGACGTGTAGTGATGCATGTGTTGTTGTGCACTTATGAGTAGGTATGTGCACGCGGATTGGGAAAAAATTTCCCCGTGAAAAAATTACATTCTCGTTTCACCTCTTTAAAGGGAGTACGACAGGGAAGGAGTGAACGAAGCGGGAAGCCATTGCCACTAAGTTGGGAGGACAACAAATATGAAGAAGTAGGGTGGAGGGTTTTCACCTCCATTTAAAGCTCTCTCTGTATAGAACAAATAGGGGCTTGCATATAAGTACATATGTATATGTAATTATATGTGCGCAGTTTTTCGTTTAATTGTAACAACTAAAAAATTTTTAACATGTCTTTTATTTTTTTTTTTTTTTTCCCAGTTTCACACACAAAATATGAGAAAGGAAGGAGATTATTATGTTGAGGATTCGAACAGTTACTCCAATTAAGCAAAGCCATTTTTTTGATGGACATTTTCTTGATTTCTTTGTAAAATAAGAATGTAATATTTGAAAAAGGTTCATATATTTGGAATACATGCTAGCGTACGCTGTGGAAATATTGAAGGCTCATTATTTGGGGTCTTGTACAAACATCACAATTTAAACACCCCCATATTTTGTACTATCATCGTCGATGAATTCATTTCTGCATACTTTTTCATTCTGAATTGGTTTGATTTAATGGCGTTTTTTTAATGTGTGCATCCCCATATGCGGTGCAATTGCGCCCAATGATGTTTAAACATAATCGCATCAGTTTATAAAATATGTTGTAAATTTTGGTACTTCTGCGTGTTTTACTTTTATGTAGAACTTTTTTCCTATGGGTTACTTTCAATTCGGAAATTTTTCAACACTTTCGTTCCCCCATCTGTACGTTATCATTTCGTTTTGAAATACACAAAAAAAAAAAAAGAAAGAGAGTTCGACGAGACATTATATATTATTTTTTTTCCTATAAATTTTATTTTATTTTTGCATAAGTGCTTGGATGTTTTGGTTCCTGAGTCAGCGCTCATTTCTCCACCTTTTTCTTTTGCGTTCGCTATCACTTCGCCTGTCTCTACCTTCATCTATTTCTCGCGGCTGTTCCCATCGCCGTCGCTTCTCTCGCTCTGGTTCCATTCGCCGCTGATTTTCTCCTTTCCCACTTCGCCCATTGCTAACGTCACTTCTACTACCACTGCTATATTCATTGTCACTTTTTTCTTTCCTCTTCTTTTTCGACTTTGAAATCCTAGAACGATGACGACCACTGCCACTGTCGCTTTCGCTTCTAATTCCGCTATCACGTCCGCTGTCAGTTTCACTTCCGCGTTCAGTGCTCTCCCCTCTTCTTCTTTTCCCATGCCGACGTGCATCCCAAACTCTTTCCTTGACTGATTCATCACTTCTCCCGCGATCCCTCTTTCTCGATTTTCTCATTCTCCTTTCCTCTTCCGATTCGGACTCTGCATCTGAGTTGACCTGTCTTTCTTTCCTTTCCTTTTTATGTTTTTTTTTTTCTTTTCGTTCCTTTTCTCTTTTTCTTTCCCTTTTTTCCTTACTCTTTTCTTTCCTTCTTTTTTTCACTCGTCTTTTTTCCATTTTTTTTTCTTCCCTCCTTCTTTTCTTCCTGTCTTTCTCCTTTTCTCTTGATCGCACGACGTCCTCCTCACTTGACGAGCTGTTGCCTGATTTGCCGCTTTGTCTATTAAGCGCATTATCTTCGGGCATTTCCCTATTGCGCTGCAACTGCAAGAGTCTCTTTTGTTCATCCATCATTTTTTTCTTTTGAAATTCCATTTTTTTAATAATAGTTAGTGGATCTTCTCTGATTTTATTCAAATGGTCTACATTATTTTTTTGTTTTACGATTTCCTTTTTGGCTTCTTCTTCTTGTTCGATTAACTTTTGCATATCAATTTTTTTCCCCAATAAATATTCTTCCTGTTCCTTGGCCTCCTTCTCTTCCTTCGTTTCGTACATCCATAGTATGTCTTCATCTACTACATCATTAATGTTGTTCGCTTTCTTTTCTCTTTTTTGTTTTTTCTCGGTGTACAGTTGGCATATTTTGCCATATTCTTCCATGTCATTGTAAAGGTTCTCCATTGTGTTGAATGGCTTGTTCGTGAGCGGTGGTTGCAGTGGTTGCGGTGACTGTGGCGTGGAATAAAATGGGCGCTCCACAGGTTGTCAGTCAGATTGGTCCAAAAAATTACGACAGGGCGCTTTTCAACATGCTTTCTATTTTTGTCAAGTCCCCTTTTTCATGCTCACTACTCATCCTGCATATTTGCTAATTCACACTTGGCTGCTCTGGAAAATGGTCCATTCGTTAGTTCTGACCCGTCAGCATTTTCCCCTTGTTTGTACGGCACGAAAAATGGGTTATTTTGTGTGGTTCCTATTGTAACACGTTGGGAGAAAGCGCAGGGGAGAAACGAAAAAAAAGGAGGAGGAGCGATAAAACTGACAACAAAAGGAGAATAGGTAAATGAGAAAGAAGCATTACTGCCGTACTTTGGAGTAAAAGTAAAATTCGTCGGTTATGGGACGAGTGTCATGGTGAGGTGACATGGCGCCCTCAACGTAAACGTCCAATGATGAGGTTCCCTGGAAATACAGAACTGTCGCATTCTCTGCGTGCTCACTTTTGTATTTTCTGCCTTTTCTGCCTTTTCTGACTTTTCATCAAGTTTCTCGGGGGGGAAAAGGCAAATTTTGTTATCCCCCATGCTAAGTGCACAATTAAAATAATGCGGCACAATGGCAAATGCAAAATGGGAATACAAAAACGCAGAGGTAGAAGTTATGATTGACAGGAAAAAATACACATGGGGCGTAAAGAAGGCATTTAAAAAATTTTGTAGGAACAACTTAGCCATTACGCCGCAATTTTTTTTCACTGGAGGGACGAAAAAAAGCAGTTAAGGTAGCCTTTTTCCACGGTAATTTCCTATGTGCACGCACGGTTTTAATGTACAAGGCTGATGCAAGTTTTTGCGGGAAGATGAAGTATGACGAGTATATATTAATTTCTCGAATGATTCTTTCTGTGGGTAATTTTTCCCCCAATTGGCCCAAGCCGAGGACATCTATAACGTGCCTCCTTTAATCGGCTTTCCACATGCTTCCCGTGTAATTTGTACATTCTGTGGAAAGCTAACCCTTTTGGAAATGCGAAAGGGGAAAAGAAAGCAACATGAAATAGGAATAAAAAGGAGAACCCCCACTTGGAAGAATGATTGAAGATGCTTAAAAAGGACATTGAATTGTAAAATCAATCACCCACATTGTATCCCTCCACCACTGTCGCAACAAAATGACACTCCCTTTATCAAGATACTTTGCAGTTGCATTGAGCAGTTACTACTGTATAAATAGAAAAAAGAGTGTCTGTTATTGCGAAAATGGGAAGATAGAAGAAAGAGTGTTCCTTTTTGGCGATAGACGATCGTTGATGAAAGGAACAAAGCAAAATGGAGAGGTACCTTTTTTTTCGAAAAATAACATTAAGGTAAAAAAAATAACCTTTGGTAATGGCATAGGTAGCTGTATAACCGAGAATGATGACATTTACATATGGGGATCATATGAAGGTGATGAACACGAGGGACTGGTCTATACAACCCCAGTGAAACTTAACAAAGACGAAGGAATTACCGACATACAATTTTCGAATAATGATATATACCTTATGAGCAAAAAAGGAGAATTAAAAATTGTTCGAAGTTATAAAAACTGTTTAAAAAGAAACGAATTCATAGTTGAAGATTTTTACAAATGTAAGAATAGTTTTTTTTTTCAGAACGAACGAATAATCAAGTTAAGTGTGAATAAATATCACCTAGCTTTTGTTACAAATAAGGGAAATGTGTATTGCTCAGGCAATAATTTGTATGGACAGTGTGCAAAGGAACCATCGTTTAGGAATAACTTTAATATAAATTACAATTTCGAATTTGCCAACAGATTAAGTGGTACGCTACATATGTTTAGTAAAAACAACATTGGGGGGGTTGTTCAAAATGGGGGAGAAGACCCAAATGAACATACCCAAACGGGGAGTACTTCCAATGAGTACTCCTTCACGGTTCAGGATGAAGGAACTGCGGTTCCGTCCAAAAGTGCCGATTCGCATGATGGAATTATTTCCAGCCCATCGGATGGTAAGATTGAGGGAGGGGATACACCTCCATGTGGTACCAACGATGTGGACCAAACTCTCAGACAGTTTAACGATAGTAGTACTTCTTTAACGTACACCAATTTGCGTGGCGAAAGGACGGAAGAATACGAAGATGAGGAACGCCTGAACCATTTAATCACGAGTGATGAAAGCTACAAATGCGATAAAAATAATTATGTACATATTAATAAAGTACCATTTGAGGGGAAAACAAAAATTGTTGATGTGTCCTGTGGACTAAACCATACATTATGTCTGGACGAGGAGAATAATATTTACAGTTTTGGAGACGATAGTAAAATCCAACTAGGGTTGGGGGAAAGCAGAACAAATAAGAATTCCCTGTCAGGAACCAGCTGGAAAGATCAGTTAAAACTTGGCTATTCCACTGTAACAAAAAATTTGGCAAATTATTCCTTTTATGATAGGCATATTCAAAGTATTCCACAGAAGGTACTAAAAAAAATGAATGACAACGAAATGGTTGATGAGATTTACAAAATTAATGCAGGGTCGAATTTCTCCATGATACATTCAAATGATAAATTTGGAAAGCAATTGTTCTGTTTTGGTGATAATATGTATTTTCAGTGTGGACGACATATGGGCAAACATCAGCAGACATTATCTACTGTAAAGTTGCCTAACAACAGAATAAAAGATTTTTCCTGTGGTGATAAACATTGTTTGTTAATTCTGAATGATAAGCTTTACGGCTGGGGGTACAACAACAAGCATCAAATAACTCCATATAAAAATAAAGGAATAATTAACTATCCGGTACATGTATTGTCCGAAAAGTATTATCCTGACAATTTTAACATTAAGTATGTGAATGCCAGCTACAACAATTCGGCTGTTGTCATTACACAGGGTATAAAAGCGGGGTAGGGGTGGGAACACAAGTACATATATGACGCATGGCAACGTGTGCGCGCCTTTTTAATTTTGCCACTGTGTCGGTTTCTTTTTTAATGCGTTTTGTTTTTATTGTTCATACGATGTTTTCACGTGATTGGATCCCATTTGGGGGGTCATTTTAATGTGGAAAGAATTTGTTAACCATTTCGCGTCACGTATTCACGTAACTGGGGGAGGCATGCTGGAGGATTCGTTTTTTTATACATTAAGGAAAAAAAAAGAGAAAACTTAAAATGTTTTTAAATTTACATTTCCGCGCTCAACGCATAATTGTAGCATGAATAAAAGTGCTTCCCTGTAGGTTTGAAGTTTTTATGAGCAATAAAAAAGGAGTGCGTGCTTGCATTACGGAAATAAATTTATTTGGCGGTAAACATACCTCAATTGTTGGGATTCCATGGAATGGGAAAAATATGCCCGCAATTGCCTAACCATATGGAAATTATTGTTATGCGCACTTATTAATTTTTGTATAAACATTTAAACAGGAACACTATTACTAATTATTAGATTTTTTCACTCATGTGAGGAAAAAAAATTTTTTGAAGAAGCTCGGTACCGGCTGGGATCGAACCAGCGACCTTGCGGTTAACAGCCGCACGCTCTAACCAACTGAGCTACGGAACCTTAACATGAGTAGTAAAACATGTAACCCATTTTATAATTTAAGAGTGAATACTTTCAAAATGAGTATCTGCTGAATAACGCAATAATGTTTATATAGTGATGCATTCGACTTAAAATGGGGGCTTGCAAGAATACTGAGACGGCCCATCTTTGCAAATTTTTAAAATGTTCAATTTGTATATTTGATCATGTGACAAGAGGGGCGCGTAATTAGAAGAGCTAAAGGTATTACAGAAAAAAAAAAAAAAAAATATATATATAAAGAAAATAGAACAATCACATTGTAACTATATGTATATATATATGGAAAAAATAATGGCACTTTTTTCCCCTTGCAAAAATCGCGAGAACAATGCTTGAGACACTTTTCGCGTCAAGCAGCGAAATGTTTAAAAATCTTCTTCGTCTCTTGAATTGACGAATTTTAAAAGCATTCCGCCCACACTGAACGAAAGGAAAAATAAACAGAACGCAGAAAACACATTTTAGGAAAAATTTTTATCATTTATGTAGATCGAATTATTACTTTAAAAATATACAACCTCCAGGTAAGCAATTCTAAATTTTCTGCAACCATTTTGTAATGCAATTGGATGCGATGGATTTTCATATTTAAAGTTTCAGTGGAATATGTATTCGTACACAAATATTAGTGTTACAAATTATTTTGAACAGTCGCTATATGGGGGAAAAAAAAATATGGTATATAAACAAATAATATTGATAATATGTATACACAAAAAAAACGGAGCTGTCTTTTTGGAATTTTTTTTTTTTTTTTAAAAACATTCATTCAGGTTTATCATTCGAATGTTATTCTTTTTTTTAGGGACACATCATTTTTCATAGCTTTTATTTTTGATCCATTCGGTCAATAAATTGTTCCATTTATCCTTATTTTTCTCGATGATTTCGTTAGATAACTTCATTGTGTCTATTAATTTTGTGAATGTTGCATTGTTGTTACATTTTCCTTTTATATTAGTAAATAAATCCATGTGGTCTAAATGGTCGGTATCCATTAGTTTACTAAGGAGTTTTTATTACCAGGATATATACTAAATCTTCTGCTAACTTTGTTTATATAATTATCTGAATATTCATAAGGCGCTAATCACGTAACTTCTTTATACTGGTACACACTTGAAAATGAAAATAGTTATTGTAAAAGTGAAAAGTTGCTTGCGAAAAGTTCACGCATGACATAAATGAGGCTACTATGTCTGTAATTAAATAAGAGATAGGGGGAAATAGCACCAAGTGGATTAGAGAAAGGAGGAGATAGTTGTGCCCGTTAGGTATATATTTTTATGGAAACATTCGAATGTGTAGATGCACTATATTCGGCGCAAATCAAGAAAGGGTATTATAAAATTGCGATGTTCACAACTATATATGTTATTAACACTGTTAATGTTAAGGCTGTCTTCTGCTGTTCCCTATGCGTGAAATGGTTAATGCACACGAAGGGGGAAAACTTAAAAATGCATAACATTTAATATCCTACCGGCTTGCATAAAAATAACAAATATTGTGACTTTCGCATTCGCTATTTTCATGATTATTTGTTACGTTTTTCTCCAGCACCCTAGCATTGGGTTATCTTCTAACTCGTCTGTCGACAGGTGCTTGGGGGACATCAATTCGTGAGGTACATTTTGGTTGTGTCCATATTTGAAAGGTTTACGGGAGTTACATAAATGAGGAAAAGAAAAAAAAGGGGTAGTAATTAATACAAACGTATATATATATATATCGGCACCTATACTGGAGTGTGCAAAATTAATAAACCAGACATGTTACATATGCATAAGAAAAAAGAAACGCATAAACTTGTTTGTAACATGTGCCGCACTGCTACAGGGCTTGACATAAACAAATTATAAGAGCAAATGAAATAATTTTTATCAAAAGGAGAGACTTAATTTTTTCTTTCATATGAAAATTAGTTCCATAATCTATTGGTTAATATAGAAAAGTGGTGACTTATATGTTTGTAGCGTCATGGGGGATGTTAGTATCGCTAGACGCTATGCTTAAACTGCTAACGAATTTTTATTATGTATATACTTTTTTTGTTACATCTTAAAAGTGTACTAAAGTGTACATATAGAAATCATTGTTATGATATTTAAGAATCAAAAAAAAAAAAAAAAAAAACAATTATATTTATACTTTTATATATATTTCATGTATATAACTTTATTAAAAGTGTACAATAAAATGTGGTGAAACAAAAAATTCAGTAATCATATAAAGAAAATATTTAATTAATAAATATATAACAATGTTTCCATATGATAACAGAGTCATATGGTTAATGATTTATGCGGATACTTTTTTAGGGTATAATATTTTTGCAAGAAATTATTTACTAAAAAAACCTCTATTAATTTTATTATTTTACTGAGGACATATTTATATTATTACTACAAAAAAAAAAAAAAAAAAGGTATATATATAATATTATATATTGTTATCTAATTACCTTTTAATAATGTGTGCTACGAAGCATGAAATATTAAATTACAAACAATGCCAATGCCGCAACACCCATGCTAATAAAAACATTTCGTGCTGCCAAATGTAGAAAGAAAAGGATTATTAATATATTAATTTGTGTAAATAAAAGAATGTAATCATGAACTGATTCACTATTCCACTTCAAATTGTTAATATATGCAATAAATTTATTCATAATTTCCAAATATTTCCGTTTAAACGTACTCATTCCTTCTTCATAGATTCCATCAAGTGCCGTTAGCTCTTTGTCGTCCATGTCTATATCCAAGTCAACATATTCCTCAAGATAATCTGCTTCTTCAATGGGTTCTGCTTCAATCAAAATTTCGAATTCTTCATATTCATCCTCGTCCTCGAGATTACTGTCTACTTCGTCATATCCATATGATCTTTCGGGTTCTGAAGGATATTGTGGCACATGTTCTTTTCCATTAGATGCATAAGTTCCTGCAAGTGGTAATTCTGGATTTTTTATTTTAATAATTTTGTCTTTGGTGTTAAGTTCTGGGTAATAATTTAAGAACACATTATAATAGGATATCAATTCTCGTAAGCGTTCTTCTCTTTCGTCATCTTCCATATCCTCTAAGGAATCTAGACTTGAGTAACTTCCGCTCTCATAGCCATTATACTCGGTTAGAACTCTAAACTTTTTAACACTGAAAATGCTTCGCTCACAGTTTTTTTCATCACATGACTTAATACATAAACTCTATAAAATTAGAAAACATTGACAATGAATAAAAATATGCATCACCAAGTTATAGTACAATAATGCTAGTCCATACATACAGGGGAAGGCATAAAATCTGAGTAAACTATTTTAACATTTTTTACATAATCATTTTAATATTACATCATTAGAATTTGAAGAATTCCAGAAGAAGAAGCTAAATATTAGCACTTTAGCATAAGAAGGCAACATATTTGTTCTGCCTATTTGTGGGAATTTCTTAATAATCCCCGTGCTTATGATGGGTAAATTGTTTTTAAGAAGCATTCTTATATTCTTTCTTACATATATACAAAAGTGTACAGTAATATATATAATTTCATGTTTTTCTCATTGGCACCTATTTCCTAAGTTATCAACAAAATGGTACAAATAAAAATTAACTTGAAAATTTTGAAACATAATTAAAAGCAGAAACTTACGAAGAATGATGAACAGAGAGGATTAGGGAAGCACATATTAGTTACGAAATATTAAACCTAAGGAAGTTATAAAATTATTCCTCCTTAATATAAGGAAGAACATAATTACTGAATTATTCTTCACGTAAGAGTGTTATAAATTAAATTATTTTAAGAAAAAGAAAGAATACGAAAAAAAATAAAATAAAACGTGGGTTAATATAAATATGGTCGCATTAATTATTCTTTTTATTGGGCATATGTACTGTACGCAAAAAAAAAAAAAAAAAAAAAAAAAAAAAAAAAAAGGGGAAAATATATTTTGCCGGCGCCCAATATAGAAACACGGACGACCCCGCTGTGAATTTACATACACCAGTTTCGTGAAATATATATATATAAATTATATTTATTATGTTGTATGATTATTTTATGATAAAAATATTATACAGGGACAATTTTTTTTTTACGCATGATAAATCCTATGAATTAGAATTTACATCTGTATTACATATGTGTTTTAGAGCGTCTTTCCTAACATTATATAATTAAAAGTGGCAGTGTATATGGTAAGTCATTTTTGTTTTTTAATTCATATACCAAAAATATTTTTGACAGCAACCTAAAAGGTCAAAGAAAAAAGAAGAGGGTTTTTTTTTATAAAGAGTTTAATAAATTGGATATGAATTTATCGCTATGGTCCAATTTCTGTTACGCTGTGTTGATGATAATTTATAAGCAATAGGAAATATATAATCATATATGGTAATGAACATTGTACCATCTTTAATAGTGTACAATTTTTCACCCTTAATTTTTTGCTTATATAAGGTGGATGAAATTTTTGTATTGTTGAGGAAATATTTTTGAAGAAAGGGAAAAAATATATAACCGAAAGATGAAAAAAGAATATATAAAAAAAGAAAAAAGGGGGGAAAAAAGTACACAGGTATTATAGCAATTCTCCTTAGATATAACGAATGTAGCTACCCTAATGTCTTAGTGAGCATTCTGCAGATACGTGGTGCAATATGTGTAATAGGAACTGTACATATTAAAACAGTGCTCTAATAAGGAAATTCGTCCATTGTGTAACTTACGGGGTAATGTGAAAAGTTTTAAAGTTGCTGCAGGTAACATTGCAAATGGTAGTTCATACCTTATATTGGAATGCAAATACATGTCAGGCGAACATTGTATTCAATAAAATTGGTACATATGTGTGAATCCTGTTTTATGCTTTTAATATAGATGCACACATTTGTTCGGAACAGGAGCCTAATAAATTATTTAGTTGATATCGTGTAATAAAGTGCACGTGTTTATGCTAGTGAGGAGCATCTATTCTATGAAAGCGCACAGGTCTATATCCAACGTGTTACTTATAGTGCTTATAAATAATTGGAACAGCGAGGATGGCAGTACTTTTGAATATCATGGAAGGGTGCACAGGAAAAGGGGCGGAATATACCTTTCAGAGTATTTTACTTTATCCTTCAATTGTTATAATGGGCGCCGCGTATATTTGAGGATAGTCATATTTCGGTTCAAGGTGCACACTGCGCATGCGTTGATATTATTATATACCGTTAAAAATATTAACTGCGTAGGTACTTTAACAAATTAAAACAATTACAGTGGGATGCGAATAAATGGTTAAGGGCATATTATATATAAAATAATAGAATAATTTTTTAATTTGTAAAATGTAATGAACGTCAAATTTAAAATAAGCGCAAAGGAAGTGAAGTGTGGAAATGAACATTTTATTCGCATAAATTGAACTACTCTTCAAGGAATGTCAAGTAACATGTGTTTGTAGCACTGGAGAAATATATTTAGCAGGAGTACTAATTCTTATGAATTGTATAGTTTCATTGACGAAATAATAACACATCGGAAAATGGGTCAGCCCTGTGTGACGGAGAAATTATTTGTTGCTCACTCCCTTCTAAATCCTATAGCGGAAACACTATTATTCAGAGGAAAAAACGTCGAATGCGCCCCCCAAAAAAGGGGGGGTCATCTATAGTTTGTGTAGATTTTTTTTATTCCCTGTTGCTTCAAAATAATAATGACTCACAGGATGCTATACGAATAAATATATATTGTTGATCAGTTCCTTATTTAATTTTATCCTCAAATTACCAGAAAATTAGGAAAAGGGGACGAATGATAGCATCTCCTATTGAGACATTTACTACTTTTAGGGAAAATATATTTTAATGTACCTAACAGAGTACAGCGCTACCAACATGTTATACGACTATGGAGATAATTCTTATGGGACAATTGTTTTTACAATTAGGTATTCATTATGAATAAATGATCCGAGTATGCAATGGAACATGCACTAGGGTAGTAGCGCCGGGACATTAGTACCATTTCCTATATTTAATGGGGAAACAGCAAAATTAAATAATGAACTGAGGGAGCAATTTATTCTTCCTTCGGCTCACAAATTTATAATATGAATAAATTGTGGAAATAAAATAGGATGGAAGGAGGCATGGAAGGGGAGGGGAAGGAAAAATGAAGAATACATTTTTTTACAGATAAGTATAATGGGAAAGTATGAAGCGTAGAGGCATATCTGCATCCAAGGGGAAAGACACAATGTATACTTGACCTGAATAATTTACCACAACTTTGTTTTCTTATATTTTGAAATGGGGGAATTCGTGTGAATGTATGAACACGAATTATGTTTGTGTAACATACTGCTATAGGAATTATTCAGTGGTATGTTCTTTTTATTCGCACAATATAGCACAATTCTACTAATGCGGAGAATGACACGTTTCCATATGACCCAGAAGTGCGGAGCCGAATTAATATTCAAGTGAGCGCGCTCCCAATGAGGTCGCGCCCATGATATGGCGTAACATTTAGAACAACCTCCTTAACTGAAGGAAGGATACAATTTTAGAAGGAAAGAATCGTAAGCATATGCAGTATGAGAAAAAGCAAAACAAAGGGCACCTACTACCTGCTTTAATTCCGTATGTTTTCCATTTTAGCGACCTCATAGAAAAAATATTTGGAAGAAGTATTCATTGAAAAATTAAATTTAATATCTTCTACGTTAAATATTTTTACATTAATATTTGCTTCATGTTGAACTACTTCGGGGGGTTGGTTGCATGATGAGAATTTTTTGATATTTAAATAAACCTATCGTTTCGCATAGAAAAACATATCTAGTGCACCTTAAAACCCTAAAATTCTGGAACACTGAACCCTAAAACCTAACACCTAAAACATCAAGCATAGACCAAAAAAATGAAGTTATTCTACTTTTTTTTAAATTTGATTTTATTTTTATTCTTTCTAATCCCCATTAGTTAATTGAAAATTGGCAGTATAACTTATTAAATTTTTTTTTATAATAAAAATTTAAATGTAAATTAAAAAAATTAATCGAAATGAAGTGGAAAATTAGAATATTATATTTTTAATGTTCTTTTATTTAAAGATTAGAGATTTTTTCAAATATTTTTAGTCATCTTAAAGGAGTAAATTTTTACATGTTTGTTTTAATTTATATTTATCTTTTACAATAAAATGTCTTTTTATGTTTTAATGAACCACTCTTGGGAATTGTACTATTTTGTAAAAAAAAAATAATTAGTACCACCAAAGCATGATTAAATAAGCGTATATATAATATATGTATATTTGCCCCATCATATTTAATATTCCTTTTCTTTTGTGGAAGATGTAATTTTAATATAAGTAGAATATATATTTTTCCTTTACATATTACGAAGAATATTATACTCAGAAAAAGAAAATGAAACCGTCCGCTAGATAGATCTTTATATATAGAGAATGCGTATCAACATGGCACATTCGAACAGAAAAACAATGTGCGATACTCCACAGAGGATTGTACCGGCCAGGAGTGGTGGGACACACCAAAATAACAGAAGCCAAATTGCACAAGCTAGTAGGGAAAAAAAAATGGACGAAAAGAAGGGTGCACGTGGATCATCCTTCTTCACCAAGAAAGTTGCTCTCCTCTTTGTTGTTTATGCTTATATTTTTATAAAGGTGAGTCTGCCCCTACACACAAAAAAAGAAAAAAAGAGAAAGGCGCATTAGCACACATATATAGATGTAGATCCGACAGGATGTTGCAAGTGTTGTACACATGTTCCACACACACTGCATATACAGTTATATGCACATTTCATAGTTGTCCTACTTTTTTTTCCTTGTGACACTTTGAACTGTGCATAGAACTGTTTGTTTTGTTCTTCCTTTTTCCTTTTTTTTTCTTTGATCCTTTTTACTATTGTCTTTCTTCTTTTAATTTACACTTCCATCTACCAACCTAACAACCTTCCTTCCACCCTACCACCACCCTAAAAACATTCCTTCCCTTCCTTCTACAGTATCATAATGATTATAGAAGACAAGATGCTGGTGATCCTGCGAATGTACAAATAAGGAACGGAGTTGCTAAAAATTTAGCTGCAAAAAAGGATGGAACTCCATCACAAGATAAACTTCTAATTGAAAGGGTGTTACATAATCTTGAAGAAGAGGAAGACTATAAGTCTAAGCAACAAGTAGCTCAGGCCAAGAAAGAAGACGCAGATGAAGCTAAGAAAAAATCCGATCAGGCTAAGAGAAGAGCTGATGAGGCTAAGAAAAAAGCCGATGAAGCTAAGAAAAAATCCGATAAGGCTAAGAAAAAAGCAGAAAAGAAAAAAAAAAAAGAAGAAGATAAGGCTAAGAAAAAAGCCGAAAAGAAAAAAAAAAAAGAAGAAGATAAGGCTAAGAAAAAAGCAGAAAAGAAAAAAAAAAAAGAAGAAGATAAGGCTAAGAAAAAAGCCGAAAAGAAAAAAAAAAAAGAAGAAGATAAGGCTAAGAAAAAAGCCGAAAAGAAAAAAAAAAAAGAAGAAGATAAGGCTAAGAAAAAAGCCGAAAAGAAAAAAAAAAAAGAAGAAGATAAGGCTAAGAAAAAAGCAGAAAAGAAAAAAAAAAAAAGAAGAAGATAAGGCTAAGAAAAAAGCCGAAAAGAAAAAAAAAAAAGAAGAAGATAAGGCTAAGAAAAAAGCCGAAAAGAAAAAAAAAAAAGAAGAAGATAAGGCTAAGAAAAAAGCCGAAAAGAAAAAAAAAAAAGAAGAAGATAAGGCTAAGAAAAAAGCCGAAAAGAAAAAAAAAAAAGAAGAAGCTAAGGCTAAGAAAAAAGCCAAAAAAACTGAAAAGAAAGAAGAAGCTAAGGCTAAGAAAAAAACCAAAAAAACTGAAAAGAAAGAAGAAGCTAAGGTTAAGAAGTGTGAGTTCCCATCAGATGTGTTGTTACAACAGGAGGGAGCGCAGGAAGGAAGGCCGGAAGGGGTACGAAAAAATCATCTCAAAGAATAAAGAAGAAAAAAGATTCTACGGAAAAGGGAGCTCAAAAACCAACTGAGCAACAAGTCCAAGAGAAAAAAGATTAGGGGCTAAGGTTTCAGGGTTCCGAATTTCGAACCTAGGGTTTAGGGGTTCGGGGTTAAGATTTCCAGATTCCAGATTCCAAATTCCGCCTTCAGGGTTTAAGGTTCAGCTTCCTAGTTTTAGGTTTCGGGTGTACGCTGCAGGATGCACTAAATATGTTCCTTTGTGTGAAACCCTAATCCGGGACCGAGGAGAATTGAACTTCTATTTTATACGAATGAAATTCTTCCCTTTGTCCAATTATAACATAATTCAAAATTTCTCTTTCTGTTTATATTATTTTTACCACGAATAATCCTATTTATAACCTTAACGAATATTATATATAATGGCATATAAGACAGGCTTTACGTTGGTAGGAAGCAAATATTTTTGAATTAAAAATATTATGGACGCTTTATGTGTTTTTTTTTTTTGTTTTTTTTTAATTAGATTGGCACTTTTGAACGTTGAATTTTTAATTTTTTTCTTTTTGCAACAGTAATTTCATTGATGGGTTTTTTTTTCTTTCTTTACTTCTTTTTTGTGTGTTGAATTATTAATTTTTTTTTTTCGCAACATGAATTTCATTGATAGTTTTTTTTCTTTTTCTTTTTTTGGTAAATATTACGGGGTGTAATTTTGCTTCGCGCGCTAGCTGGTGCACGTTGTACTTTTTTCCCGCGGAACTCTGTTTTTTGGATTTGCCATAAAATTGTTTCATCTGTGCAAAAAAAAAAAAAAAAAAATTGTGTGTGCTTGCTTCCCCTGTTCTCATAATATAAACAAATAAAAAAAAAAAAAAAGAGGGGATGGGAGAACTATTTTCATGGAACATAATTTTATATTTATTCACTAAAAATGTAATCATCCGAATGTGAGACATTATTTAACGCGGAAAAATTGTGTTACACCTTTCATTCCTGCGCATTCCTTATAAATGTCCTTCTTCCTTTTTTTTCCTTCTTTTTTTCCTTCCTTCCTTTTCTTCATATTTCATTACTTTTTTTCCTTCCTACATATTTGTATATTTTTGAATAACAACTTGAGATAAGGGTATTTCCAAAAAGGGACGCGCAAAAAGGAAAAAGGTTGCCGACCCTGTTCAGAAAGAGTATTCAAAAATGGTGATAAAAACATTATAAACATAAAAACCTATAACAAAAAAATTTAATGAACATATTACATGTTCAATAAAAAAATTATCCCAAACAAATCAAAATAAAGTGGGGAAGAAAATTTTTTCTTTTTCACTTCCATTTATATCAGGTACACATCAACGTAAACAATTTAATACACAAAACAACAAAAAAATAAAAAAATAAAAAAATATTTACTTACACCCTAAAACCCGGAATCTAAACTTGGAACCTGTTCCCTTGGAACACCTTCCTTAGGAACAACTTCCATACGAACATCAACCTCAGAAAGTTGTTCTTCAGGAACAAAGTCTTCCTCCCTAAACCCGGAATCTGAATTTGGAACCTGTTCCATAGGAACACCTTCCTTAGGGAACTAAACCCTAAACCCTGAACCCTAAACTCTAGACTCTGAACCCTAAACCCTAAACACTAAACCCTGAAGACCTGAATGCTAAATTCTAAAACCTGAAGGACCATACTATTTTTTATACATTTAGTCTAAATTCAGACAGAGGAATTATTTAGGTTTTTTCAACAGTTTTTATTTCGATATAGTGCAAGATATATATTTTGACGATTAAGGGTTAAAATATATGACACTTGAAAATTTCATTTTTATATAAATATTTTTAGCACAAAGCATGTGAATTTCTTTTCTAAAGACCCCATAGTAAATTTTTCTACCATTAAGAAAATATTTTTAATGGATATATGGTATAATCAGTTCTGTACAACACATAAAAAAGTGTTATTAAAATGGTGGTTACACTACAGAAAAAAACGATTCATTTGTTTCCAGTATATCTATATTAATGCCTTGATAATTTTTATGTGCTAATGTTGATGAGGGGCACAAAGGATCGCTGACTATTTCTGCTGTTTTAATTAATTAGTTTTTTACTGGGTTAATTGATTAACTCAATTGTTTAGTTGTTTAACCCCAGTGAATTTTTTGTCTAAATAACCACCGAGTTGCACCTTTTTTTTAGTAGAAAAGGAAAAAAACAAGCATCCATGCATTGTTGAATGTTTCTACGTGGCCCAAAGAAACAATTCTTATTTTTACTCATTCAGATATCATTTCACGTTTTAATTAAAAATCGATAATTTGATCATCCAGTAAGTATAACTATGTATAATATGAGTCAAATGTCACACATGTGTGATGTGATTAAAATAGAATTGTAATATAAATTTAATTTTTGAATTATTGCGAAAATGTGTTTAGTAACTTTTTGGTATTTATTCTTATGTATATATGATATATAGGTTATATACTTGCCCGCCTCGCAGCGGTTGTCCCATTCTCTTTCACTTTTCCTTTTAGCTCTCGTTTTTTAATGCTCGTTTGTTTACTTATTTCATGTTATATTAATTATATATAGTGTTGATCGTTCATAGATGAAAAAAAAACAAGAAAAAAAAGAATAAACATGTGAACTTTTTATGACAATATATTAGCTCTTCAAGTTGAAGTTTCTCTATGTAGGTTATTACGTAATAACACGCCCTCTCAGAATAGCAAGTAGTATATAACACTAATTCGTCTTCATTTTTTAAAGAAGAAGCTATATATAGGAACAAGTTTTAAGAACAACTTGCTATATTTTATTAATACCGCATAAACCAAATAATATAATAATTTTTTATAGTGCTATATATAGCCCCTCGGAATGGATTCATTAGAAAAAAAAGCATTAATGAATAAAATATAAAATATGTACATGTACTAAGAATTAAAAAAAAAAAAAAAAAAAAAAAAAAGGGGGCCAGCAGCTAGCTATTATTAACATAATTCACGAAATTCATAACACGGACCTTTCGTTATACATATACATTATCTATTATTATATCGCCCTTTAATATTTTTTATTTTTTTTTCCTATTAATCTCTATCCAATTATACAATACATAAGAGCAATCATCTTCCCTTTCAAACGACTTTTCATCCTTATAAATCTGTTCATTTCTAACCAAAATGGTGATACAACAGATTGACTCTATATGCTTCTTAAAAGGCGGCTATTTATAGATCTGTTTATTCTTAGTTTTTTTTTTTTTTTTTCTTTTCCTACCACTCAGCATATAATATAACTTTTTAATTTTTTGAAAAAAATTATTTTTTTAAATATAAATTATAAATTTTTTTCTTTCCTTTTTTACAATATTTTTTATAATATTTAGGTTTAATCATAATTTTGTATTAACTTTTGTACAAAACTTACATTTTATAATTTGTAAACTTTTAATATATAGTAATTTTTTGACCTTATGTATTTTTTACATTTTTTCAATAATAATATTTTTTCTTTTTACTTGGAATTCTAGATTTTTGTTACTTTCACACTTTCAGATAGAAATATATAAATGGTTTAATAAATTTTGAAGAATACTTAGAGTATATTTCTTATTAAACATACCAGAAATAATTCGTTCCTTTCAACTAATATATTAATAGGCTTCTTTTCTTGTAGTATATATATCAACAAAATGCCTGTTACAACAAGGCAAAATAAGAAAGGGAAAAAGGGCGGCGCCGTTTTTCGCTTTTGCACCAAAGCTTCCGTGTACACGCTTCTCGTTTGGATTGTAAATTACTCCAATTCTGTAAGAAAAAAAAAAAAAAGAACGAAATGTGAAAAATAAGAAAAGAATGCATATTATCACCCAGCAAAAAAGAAAAGGGACCCATCTGAACGCACATATATATTCCTCTGTACACATGTCCAAGAGGGGGGAATAGTTCTTTTTTTTTCGTTTTATGCCTAAAAATGTTGTTTCTCCTTTTATTTTTTCTTTTTTTCAAATATGAAATATGATTTTTGTCTTTTTTTTGTTTTCTTTTTACACTATTATAACTATGCCGCCACCTTTTCACTACATGTTCACTGTCTTTTCATTAATGTAAATAGAAAAACTGCTTTTAACATTTTATCTAAATTTTATAAACAAAATTCATTTTACAGCAGCACCACCACTAACAACCTTCCTTTCTTTTTTTTTTTTTTTTAGAGCCAATATGGTGGTAATTCGTACAATGTGATGAACAATGGCCTTGGAAAGGCCATGGATTCAAGAACTCTGAGGTTATTAGCAGAAGCGTACGAGGAAGATATAGAACAAGATGGACCTATAGTGTACGACGAGGAAGATATAGAACAAGATGGACCTGCAGTATACGAGGAAGCTATTGAACAAGATGGACCTGCAGTATACGAGGAAGCTATTGAACAAGATGGACCCGTAGTGCACGAGGAAGATATTGAACAAGATGGACCCGTAGTGCACGAGGAAGATATTGAACAAGATGGACCCGTAGTGCACGAGGAAGATATTGAACAAGATGGACCCGTAGTGCACGAGGAAGATATAGAACAAGATGGACCCGTAGTGCACGAGGAAGATATAGAAGAAGATGGAGAAACTACAGGAGTAGTTGGATCAGAAGAACAAGTTGTACAGAAAGCTCCTTCTCTATCCTCACTAGAAGAAGAAGTTGTGCAGAAAGCTCCAAAGAATTCAGCGGAGGAAGGAAAAGTTGAACATAGGGATGACGAATACGCACAAGTACAATCTCCATATAAAAATAGAGAACAGAAGATAAAAGAGTATTATGAAAAAAGGAAGATAGATGTGCACGATAATTTTAAACCAACAATAACATACAATTTTGAAGAGGCACTAAAACGTTGTATTGCATTCGACGCACGAATACACGACAGAGATCAAGACTGCTTGAATGTTGGTTCATATCCAGAAGGATACCATGAACCACAAATGGAATTAGAGAAAATGCTCAATGCAAAAAAACCAAAACAAGAAGGATATTTGAGAATGCATCAAAACTATTTTCGAAATGTTCCATTAATAGATGATATAGATTATAATAAAAAACAAAAAGGACCATACTTCGAAAGAGAATACGGACGCCTAGATCTAAGCCCTGCTCGACCAAGAACAACTGCTGTAACAAGAAACGTAGAAAGAAAAATAAATAAACCAAAAGTACAAGAAGTAGAAGAAGTAAAAGGAAAGAAAAAGAAAAAAAGAAGATTCTGCTGTTTCTAAAAAGTCTTATAACAGAACGAGTAATAAAAAGAGCAAAGGAAGTTATTTATTCTGCTGTTACGTAGGAGTCCAAAAGGTGTAATGAACATGCTACCTGATAGTGTGATTTATATGTGTACATATACGAATTAAGAACCATGGAACCAAGCTTTCTTTTTTTCACCATTTGAAAATAAAGGAGAAGGGGGCATTTCACCCCCAAAATTCGGAAGAGTCGAGTGATAGTATAGGAAAAGTGTGTAAAATGGGAATTATTTTCTACGGGAATATTAATGTACCAAAAGAGGAAGAGTTACTTTTTTGTTCATATATGCCCTTTACGTACTAATCAGTAAGTGTATATGTAATTAGTTCACCATGAAAATTATGTATTCCACAAATTTTTGTATTAAATAATACGTGCTGACTAGAAATTGTTCTTTATTTCTGTACAAACAGTTTTGTGCGCTATATTTCTCGATTTTTTCTGTAATTTGTTTTTATATATCCATATACAAAATGGCATTTTTATTATTTTACCATGGACTTAGAACAAGAATATAGAATTTAATAGGGAATATTTTTTGGAAAATAAACTTTTAATGGTAATAATTATATATTTTTGCAAAAATCAAAGGGCTCTAATTTGTGCATGAGAAAGAGAGTCTTCTTATTTCTCTACCTAGGTTTGACAAATATACAGAGCAGCATATTTGCAAGTCAAAAGAATTAGCCTTTAAAAATCTTCAACTTTTTTTTGCATGCCACCCCTCATCCGCCATATATATTGTATAATATAATTAAAAACACACCAACTATTGGTTCTGGAATAAAAAGGAGCACAGGAAAATATATAACCTCTGTTTTTTCATTTTAATGCTATCATTTTTTTTCTTTCCTTTAAATATTTTTTTGAAAAGGTCGGCACTTTTCTTTTTTTCTTTTCGCGCCTGTTTTCAGAGTATCTTTCCTCATGCAATTATTCATACATACAAATGTAGGAAGGAAAAAAAGGATGAATTAAGTCTACCTCTAAAATTTTAAAAAAAGAATGGGGCGAGTACACACAATAAAAAGGGGGAAGCACAACAACCCAAAAAAAAGAAATGGTTTTTACTGCTCCATTTTTGCGCAAAGTTGTCCATTTCTAGCCCCCACCAGCATCGCATGCACATTACAATGCGCTTCTCCTCCGCAAAAAAAAAGTGCGTTCTTACAAAAAAAAAAAAAAAAAGCAACTGTGTACAATTACACAAATTTTTACACCATGTCACACATGTGTGTATACTAAAAAAAATAAAATTATAAGGACAAGAACTGACACAACAAAAAAAAATAAGAAAAAAAAAAATTTTTTAGTTCATCATAAAATGAAAAAATAAAGTAACAAAAAGTGGACAGAAAAAAATAAAAGAATTGCTACTTAGTATAACGTCTCAAGGAGATAGTTCATCAAGGGAGCTTGTCAAAGGAATGTATATACTTAATACAATAGTGATACTTCAAAAAAAGAGGGGGGGTAAGGGGAACTTTTCTAACTTCTCCTTTTAACTGTACCACATTAAGCCTATCCATAAAATGGGCAATTCATCCCCTTCCTTCACAGTTTTGGCTTAATTCGGCAAAAACCTTATTAATCCACCCCCCCATGGAATTTGGACAACATATAACAATATTTCCTTATTGGATCGTACCCGCACATGGCTCCTCTTTTTTACAAAGAAATTATTCTATCTCTTCTTCTTCCTTTTCCTTTTCCTTTTCCTTTTCCTTTTCCTTTTCCCCTTTTCCTTTTCCTTTTCCTTTTCCTTTTCCTTTTCCTTTTCCTTTTCCTTTTCCTTTTCCTTTTCCTTTTCCTTTTCCTTTTTTCCTTTTCCTTTTCCTTTTCCTTTTCCTTTTCCTTTTCCTTTTCCTTTTCCTTTTCCTTTTCCTTTTCCTTTTCCTTTTCCTTTTTTTTTTTTTTCCTTTTCCTTTTCCTTTTCCTTTTCCTTTTCCTTTTCCTTTTCCTTTTTTTTTTTTTTTTTTTTTCCTTTTCTTTTTTTTTTCCTTTTCCTTTTTTTTTTTTTTTTTTTTTTTTTTTTTTTTTCTTTTTTTGGTATTGTACGGAAGTGCTTACCCTCATGTGTAATGAATATAAATGGAAAAATTCCTTTATTCCATTCTTGTTTTCAACTTCCTTACTGATGATCCAAAATGTTCATTTTCTTTTTTTAAAAAATTTTTATCTTTGTAATTTCTTTCAACTTAACAATTTGTTTTTCTTTATTTCCAATTATGGACATTTAAAAAGTGCTACCAGTTGCGAGAATTTGCGCGGGGGTTCCCGAAGGTGATTCGTCTCCACCCTTCTTTCTTACATTATAGACATCTTAGATATGCAGTTTCATATAAAATGCAAAATTACACAATGTCTTCAAAGAAGAAAGAGGGAATGTTGCGTCCTTTCCCTTCTTTTTTACCTTGATTATTTAAGTATAATATTAGTCAAAAAGAACTGCCAAATAAAAAAGAAGCGGCACTAATTTTGTTCCCCTCGGAAAATTAATGGGTACAACACTGCGCAAAGTGTAACATCCATTTTTGTGTTCGTACCCCCCTTTTTTTATTCCGCATTTTGAGTTCGCTCTTTTGTTGTACAATAAATGAGCTTAAACACAAAGCGCGCAGATATAAATTTGATTAATAAAATGAGGTGTGTACACGTAAACACACGCAACGGACTCGTTCTGTTTCCTTTTCCGTGTGCGCATACTAGCTATGTTTTTACACTTTTTGTCATTATCACAATTTAAGCGATGAATAATTCATATGTTATGGATATGAATAGAATGAATGTGTAAAGAAGTGTCCCTTTCACAGTTCTTCTGTTACATACGGTAATTCATAATGGCGAAATTTTGTATATAAGCAATGCCTCCCCCCCCACCCAAGGGAAAAAAAAAAGAAAATAAAGCGGAATGGCACAATTTAGGTCTTATAAGATGGAATAAATGGGCTCAGTAGAACCATTTGCTCCTGTAATTTTGTAAAAAGAGTAAAATCCCCCCCCTTTGTATAACTTGTTCTTATGCTTCCGTCCTGAATGGGGCGCTGACAACTTCCTTCTTTTACTATATTATTCAAGTAGCTTTAATAAATTGTTCATATTTCAAGTTCATTTGTATGCATAAAATAAGGAGGGGAGGTTGTTACCTTAATGAGAAGGATGGACTAGGAATTATTTATGCTCATACAGAACAGAATATACACTATTTGCTCGTATTGCATATTATTCTTGCAATGTGCGCAATACACGAGGTTTTATAGCATATTTCCAGGTTTCGCTTTTATACAGTGCTATGTATGTGAACATGGAATTTATATCAAAAAAAAATTAATTTTTTAGAGCAGTACACCCAGGAACCTCACACAAATTATAATAATATAAGGAGAAGTAAAGAAGGAAGGAGAAAATCAAAAAAGAGAGAAATATGTACCGCATAACCGACGCGTTTCCTATCACTAACTTACAAACTTGTCAATTTACCATCATTGTATTCGTCATCCTCATCGTCGTCATCATCATCATCTTCCCTTCCGCCTTCCCACCTTATGTATATATTCAATAAATTAATATACGTCCCAGGCAAGTTACATATAAATAATAATATGTACATATTCGTATAGTCTAAATTTTCCAGTGAATTATACTTCATAAAAAGCAAGGTGAGAAGAAATACATAAATATTTAAATAAGGAGGAGGAATAGAAATTCCGAATGTGCGCTATTATAGAATGTAGTTATAGTGAAAAATTGAAGTAGTATACTCATTTTATATTCATTCCGAAATAGGGGAAGAAAACAGAGAAAATACAGGTGTAAGAGTGACTATATATTATATATGGGAGAATATACACATATAAATTAAGGAGGAGAATCTATACCAAAAATTTAGGAAAGAAGAAAATGTCAACGGTAAGAATAAATGTTATAAAACAATAAGAATAAATGTAGATTGTCTCATATATAAGTATATCATGTAAATATTATAATATATTATAGTACATATATGCGCAATATAACGCATATGTGCACTATTTATTCTAGGTACAGACAAACTGTTGGTGGGATGGAAGCTCCCAATCTCGATATCAGGAACTAGAGAAGGCAGCAGTGGATAATGGAGCATGTAAAGGTTGCAACCGCACAAAAAAAAGCGCCTTAGAGCATGCAGTGCAGAGATATGGGAATATGGAGAAGGAAGTTGGGAACATGATGAATGCCTGGTGTTATATACATACAAAAGAAGAAAGAGAAAGGTCTATGTACTGTGACCTCTTTTACTACTGGCTAGGGGAAATCCTCTTCCGTGAAGTGAAGAACGATGCATCCGTCCGCCGGGAAGCTATGGAAAAGATTTATGAGAAGTTGCAGGGATGGAAAAATATAGTCAATTGCACAAAGGCCTTCCCAAAGGTGACAGAAGATGAGTTCAAACGCCTAAAAGCTCTGTATCACTATACACAGGACTACAGTGAGGTGGAAAAAAGAATACGTGAGGAGAATAGTGCATGTGGTGAAGAATACAAAAAATTCCTGAAGGAGGCTAATGATACCTATCGAGACAGAGACTGGAACAACAGGTGTAAGGGCCCGAACAATCGTGGAAGAGAATACTGTACCAAAATTCAAGAGATATTACGTACCGCTGGTGGGGCACCTAAGGACCCATCAGAAATATTACCAGAGTTGAAAGGTAGGCTGACTCCTTTAGAAAGTGAAAAACTAAAGGATGCGACTGTAGAAACACCCTCAGGTCAAGGGAAAGAAGGAAGGAAGGGAAGTGTGCAGGATGGAACACCTAGGGGTGGAAGGAAGGGACTTCCTAAGGAAAGAAAGAAATACAAGGAGGTGCACTAAAGATTAACGCACCTTGCCCTCGGTTTCAATGATCCATGATTACATAAATGACTAATACCAATTATTCCCTTTTTCAGATAAGGAACAACCTCAAGAGGAAATTCCACCTGCAGAAACAACACAAGACGAAGCAGTACCATTAACGGCACCCACACCACCAACAACAATAACACCAACGTCGACCCCTGCAGCACCGCCACATGTAGAAACAACATCTGAAGCAACAACACCTGCAGAAGGAACAACATCTGAAGGAACAACCCCATCAGCACCAGAACCTGAAGGAACAACACCTGAAGAAACTGCTACACCAGCTCCTGTAGAGAAAATTCCAGCTAAAACACCAGTGAACAGCTTCCATGGTAAAGGTGATTCCAGGGGAAACCAAAATGGTGCAGAACCACCCGTTTTGGCACCGGAAGTCCAAACAACACAGCGCGTTACTACGGAAGCTCAAACAACACAACTCGAAGTAACGGAAACTTGGACATCTGAAGAGAGTAGTAACACTGCTGTAGATCTAAGCATAGGTGTTACGGAGGGTATAACTATCCCAACCACTCCTATTTTATTTGCTACATGGGTTGTGACAGTATTTATCTCAATTGTCGTTCTCCTGTGCAAGGTAAAATTGCTATTGTACAAATTCCTGTATGAATAGTACCATATAATTACATTATTCTCTTTAAAAAAGGGGGGGGAAGATGCAAAAAATAAGTTATTATTCGTGCGTAATACATGCTTACCACCTCTTCCTTTTACCCCCATTCTTTCTTTTTTCTTCAGTATACTTCTTTATTCTGTGGAAAGAAGAAACAGTCCCCTAAAAGTAAAAGAAGAAAGAGAAGATCTACCATCGAAGATGAATTAAACACATCATTAGCGTGCAGTGATTCAGCAACAGAATATTTCACAGAAGGCAGCTCCATAGCGTCTTCCACAACAGTGGACGGCTCCGCGGTAGAGGTCGATTCAATGGAGGACAACGATATGGAGGACGTTTCTTCCTCTTCTTTATACAGTACAGCATCATAAGGCGGGAAGAGAAAGGAAGGAAAGAATGTTCCATACAATGTGCATATGTAATATTTGATGTGCCTCATCCCAGTTGAGAAAATACACATCAGCGGTTAAAAGAACAAAGAGGAGGAAGGAGTAGTTTGACCGTTTTTTTTTTTGTTTGCTTCCACGTCAAGAATATACCCATACCCCCGCTTCCCGTAAGGGGTACGGGAATCGCGTAGCAACCCGATCGTTGCGTAATCTATCGCATCCCCACCATGGACATTACACCTTATGGGTTTGCGTAACAACCTGACCGGAGCGCAACTTAGGTCGCAACCTCGTTGGCTGAGGAATCATCGAACGACGAAACTGTGTGTGTACTTTCATGGACACGCATTTCTTGCATTAAAAAAAGGCAGCGATTAAATTTTATACCTACTACACAGTTATGGAGTAACAATATCAAACATTGTTTAATCATGTATGAAAGTTCTTAAAATGTGTACACAAAAACAGCGCAGGAATTTTTCTTTTTTTTTTCTTTCCTTCTTCTTTTCTTCTTATTCCTTTTCTTTATATTCCTTCTTTTTTTTCCCCCCTCCATTTGTATGTATGAATAACTCTGCATGAAAGGGAAACGAATACTCCCCAAAAAAGGGGGGCGCGAAGAAGAAAAAGTACTGACCTTTGAAAAAGTGTTTTATGCATATTAAAGAACGAAAAAAAAAGGAAAAAAAAAAAAAATATATATACCAACACTTAAGCTCTTGTGTGTCATTTTAGCTAGATCTCATCGCGCACACACGCACGCGCAGCCATACAAAATGGGACAATACTTTGCTCAACTTTGAATTGACAAGGTTGCAACGCTTTTCTCGTCCCCCGTAAGCGACTTCGCGAGGTGCATAGTTGTGGCAACTGCAGGGGGGTGGGTGAAAAGCTGATCGGTTGCGCAGTTACGCGGTTACGCGGCTGAGCAGGCCAGAACGGCGAACGCAATCGTCGTGAAAAGTTCGCAGGCCCAGTCCCTTGGGGTCACACACCGTGCGGTGAATGTACCTTCGCTGTGGCACCTCCAACAGGTGAACAAGAACACAGAGAAAAAAAAAAAAAGAATAAAATAAAATAAATAAAAAAAATATATATATATAAATACCTGTTTTTGTAAGATGCCCAGGCGACTAGCAGTCGTGTTCTTCTTGCCTTTAGGTCTCATTAAATGGCGGCTGCGCCCCATGGGGGGGAAGATCCCAGGAAAGGAAGAAAAAAAGAAAAAAAAATTAAAAGAGCATACAGAAATGTACCAAATGATTAAAACATTGTAAGAAAGGAAGGAAAAAAAGTAGGAAGTAGTACAAACATTATGGTAAATTATACATATCGCTTAATAGGAAAATGAAATATTCTTATTACATTTTATTTCTACGTATATGCCGCTATAGCAGTTGTTTCAAACATTTTGTAATAAATGATCTAAATATACAATTCCTTTATCACATACACACACACACATATATATATATATATATATTTTCTCTTCCCTATTTCGCACACACTCCTCAAACAACAACAATGCTAAAGGATTAGCATTCACACTCTCCATAACACTTACTAGGGATCAGGAACGTCATATATATCCCCGATGTCCTTTACCCACATATGTTCTATTTACATCTTTCATTACAGTTGTGTATTATAGTATAGACCTTAACTTATACATCGGCTAATCGCCGTGATTCCTACAAGGAATAGGACAGAGCGACCCCATATTATAGGACACCGTTCAACCCTGCCATCGAACTCTTCCTTGCAGTATTGTCCCTGTGAGCAAGTGTACCGCACACTTGGCGTTCTTAGAACCCGTCCTGGCCGCATGATCCACATGAACCGTAGAATTATATATGTACGTTTAAAATGAGCAACGACAGACCTAGGAAAATTCATAATCTGCAATTAGACAGTTCTCTGTGCTCTGTATGAGCTAAGTGGCTTATATATACCCTATATAGATAGTGCATAACTGTAACAATTCCAGTATGGGGGGTTGTATATAATAATCTGTCGGGGGACAACCGACCGGTAGGGGACACCTCAACTGTGGCGTCATCCCCCTTAGGGTGGCTTTCCCTATTTGTAGCTCCCCTTTGGGGTCTTCCCCGTTGGAGGCCCTTCCCCCCCCCCCGTAAAGTTATCATAACACCCTACCCAAAAGTGCAAAAAAAAAATAAAAGGGAAAGTTAAATTAGGAAACGTCCACGGAAACGCATCAGTGGGAGTGGAATGCTAAACTGGTGGAGAAGGGGGGGAGAGAATGCGCTACATTCTTTGGTTGTATGCCAAGCCCAGCACATTCCACTGTTAGACGGGTAAAGGGGGGAAGTCTACATATGTGTGATGTCGTTTTTACTTTAGTTCAGTTAAAAAAAAGCGTTTTTTCACTATGGATACACACAACATGGAATCATACTTAGGTAATCTGCATGCTTGATGTAATTGTGGTTAAGTATTCGGCATAATTAAGAGGAGTGCAATACCATGGAGTAAAGGTTCTGTGGATATTATTATGGAGGAACCTAAAATTTTTATGTAGAAAATGCATAAAAGAATATAATAAATGAATAATTATTAGCACAACATCGAAGTTAACAGGGGAAAAATATGTAGAGGAAGGAACGCTGTTCTTTGAACATGTAGGAAGGGGGAGGTGGACAGGTGGTGGTTACACGATGAATATGTGCTCAAATTTGTTATGCCCCTTATAAAAAAAGTATCCTTCCTAATGAACTTCCTTCTGTGTATAAACCTGCATCATATTATAGGAGTATATACTTTCTGTGCTTAGGAATAAAAATGGACATAATAATTCAGTAGTAAATTCTATGGGAACTGGATCCATGAGCATAATTGAGCATTGCTCAATATTCAAAACATGTTGGAACTTCTCAACATGTTCAAAACTCTCGAACATGTGAGGAATGAAATGAACAACAATCCTAAAATATCTAAAGCACCCTGAACTTTGCAGAGTTTGAAAATGTAGAACACAGAAAAAGTAGAATGAATGTGAGAATCAGGAGTGTTAAAACCATTTTAAACCATCCCTTGAACCTTCTTTACCCCTCTGAACAACATGTATAAAATGCACATACTAAATGTAATGTGTACTTACCTGAACCTTCATAACCTTCCCCAACATTTTAAAGTGTTATATTCTTCTGAAATTTGAGAAATTTTTAAAAAAATGGAACAGCGGAAGGAGAACAATTATCTTTTGACATCCTAACACCCTACCAATCCTATTAACTTTTCTGAATCCTCTGAATTTTTAAACAACTAAATAGATGAGCAAGAATATGAACACTAAGCATTAATCCACCCAAACCCTCCTAACCCTCTCTAACCATACTGAACTTCTTAATACTATGTAATAGAGAAAAAAAGGAACTAAGAAAGCGAAGTATGTATTAATATGTAAAAAATATTATGTATTACAAGGGGAATAGCCCAAATAGTATGGTGCACACATTTTATGAAGGAGATATTTAACAATGTGCAAAATTAAGAGGGGAAAGTTGCTCTATGCGTTTGAACTGCACTGTGCATATTGACAATTTTTAATAATTCACCCCTCCTTCTAATTAACAATAAAATATAAATCAGTAATACATGCGATGCATTACTACTCACGGGAAAAATTATGTTTTTGTGTGCATAATGATGGATGCATATAAATCATAATGTGAATACTTCCGCTGATTATGTATAAGTCAATAATATAATAAATGTATAATGAATGTAGGGGGAATTTGGATATTTCTCTTTCCCATTTTATTCTTACAATATATTCGCCGTTCCTATTTTCGTCCCTATTAAAATATGTGTACAATGATTCTGATACGTACATGTGTACATGTTGCTGTTACTTAAGCATTGTGGAATATGTACCATTAGGAAGTATAGGTATTAGGGTTTAGGGTCAAGGGTTTAGGTTTCAGGGTTTAGGGTTTAGGGTTCAGGGTTTTAGGTTTTCAGGGTTTAGGTTTAGGTTTAGGGTTTAGGGTTCAGGGTTTAGGGTTTAGGGTTTCAGGGTTTTAGGGTTTTAGGGTTTAGGGTTCAGGGTTTAGGGTTTAGGGTTTAGGGTTCAGGGTTTAGGGTTTAGGGTTTAGGGGTTTAGGGTTTAGGGTTTAGGGTTTAGGGTTTAGGGTTCAGGGTTTAGGGGTTCAGGGTTTAGGGTTTAGGGTTCAGGGTTTAGGGTTTACAGGGGGTTTAGGGTTTTAGGGTTTTCAGGGTTTAGGGTTCAGGGTTTAGGGGGGTTCAGGGTTTTAGGGTTTTAGGGTTCAGGGTTTAGGGTTTAGGGTTTAGGGTTCAGGGTTTAGGGTTTTAGGGTTTAGGGTTTAGGGTTCAGGGTTCAGGGTTTAGGGTTTAGGGTTTTAGGGTTTAGGGTTTAGGGTTCAGGGTTTAGGGTTTAGGGTTTAGGGTTTAGGGTTGGGTTTTAGGGTTTAGGGTTTAGGGTTCAGGGTT